>NW_020216870.1:172523-317152 GCF_003070985.1 Temnothorax curvispinosus | reverse complement strand
TGCAAAAACAATATCTTCAAGAATTACTGATATCAGTAATTCTGTAAGAAAAAAAATTAAAGAATCTTCTAACGTCATGTACATATTATGCTTTATGTCTTGACGAGAGCACCGATATTCGACACACGAGTCAACTGAGTATTTTTATTCGAATCGTGCAAGACGATTTCTCGTGTGTCGAGGAGCTTTTAGATTTCGTCTCTTTACATAGCACAACAACGGGTCTTGATATTTTTTTAGCAGTTGAAGAATTGCTTAAAAAATTTTAAGTAGATTTTAATAAATGTTCTTCGATTAAGTACTACTGATGGCGCGAGAGCTATGACCGGTTCAAAGATAGGATTCGCTGGTCAATTAAAGCAGCGAAACTTTAATATCCCCGTTATACATTGTATAATTCATCAGGAAGTACTAAGCGGCAAAGTTGTAAAACTGTCAACAGTTATATGGAGACTATGACAAAAATAATTAATATAATTAAAGGTGGACAGAAGTTCCTTAGTCATCGAAAATTTCAGTTATTTCTCCAGGAACATAATTCTGTTCACACAAATGTCCCACTTTATTGTCCACTACGTTGGCTTAGTGCTGCAAAATGTTTGGAAATATTTTTTGCCATAAGAAAAGAGATCCTCCTTTTCTTGCAAGAAATTAACAATCCAAAATTTCAGGAACATATAGCCGTTTTGCAAGATGTCACATTTCTTTGTGAACTTACTTTTATTACTGACATGACTATAAATCAACTTAGGCTTCTCAATTTAAAGCTGCAAAGACCAAATCAGAATATTTCCCAATTAGTTAGTCATGTCGATTCTTTCCGAAGAAAATTATAGTTATTCAAATTTCACTTAAAATGATAATATTTTTCACTTTTTTCCTTGCCAGATTCTTCTCGAAGAACACGGCAGTAACTGTAATTTCAAGGAATACATTCATTTCGTAGATACTCTCATAGAAGAATTCAATACGCGTTTTAGTTGTTTTGAAAAACTTAGAACCGAATTAATTCTTTTTGAGAATCCCCTTACAGCGCCAATCGAAGAACAACATCTTGATTTGCAGGATGAACTATGCGATTTGCATAGTGATATATCCCTTAAAACAATTAAAGAAACCGGTGTTGATTTTTTCAAAATTTTAAACAAATCAGTATACCCAAAACTTGATAATTTCGGCCTTCGGATTTATTCCATGTTTGAGTCCATATATTTATGTGAGACTTCTTTTTCAAAAATAAAATTTATTAAAAATAAAAAGCGTTCTTCTTTAAGTGATGAATCTTTACCGCGTCTTATGCGGCTCGCAACATCTAATATGGAAATAGATACCTATTCCCGCTCTCGCCTGTAAAAGATCCCGAAAGACGTCCTAAATTTTCTTAATTCCTTTAATTTTGCTTCAATTAGAGTCCTTTCAGTCGTCAGTGGATTAGGCCTACAGGGGATACCACTTAAAAAAAAAAAACGCGTCAACAATAGTACCTCACGAGTGACGTGAAAGCTATTGTAAACACATGTTTACGCTCTTGACCCTTGAACGACTCGTGAACTGCGCGCGGGATGGCGAGGTAAGGAGAAGGCGCTGGGCGGAGCCAGCTGAAAATCGGCTGAAAAGTGCCGATTTTTTTGCCAATCCGCGCTATTTTCGCTATTATTTTCGAGGTGAGGCACAAAATGCTATTGGCGCTTCAGCCGCGTTCGGGGAGCTTGCTATCGCTTTCGCGCTGGCTCCTCGAACGAAGTTCATAGCGTTTGCGTTTATAGCGTTAATAGCGTCTCCCCGAATGCACCCTTCGCGTCTATTGTCGGGAAGCAATTAGCGATCCGTAGCAGGTGGATTGCGGGACCGTGAGATCGCGTGTGCGTGCGGGACGAGTAACTCTCGTTCGGAACCGGCAAGGGATAGGACGTGCCTATAGCTAAGAGCACGAGAACTCACGGCCTCTCTCTCTGTATATTAAGGACTGTTAATTAAAGTAATTGTTGTGCAGCTAAAAACCCCCCTGATTATTCCGAGTTTTTCGCGATACTCCAAAATATAAAACAGTGGCGACGAGGATAATTTGGAGAAGTTCGGAGGCACGTCGCAAACCGGAAGTCAAGGGAGTTCGGGAAGTTTCGAGAAGGCCACGTGGCAGAAAGAGAGACGAAGGAGAAGACGTTAGTCTGGAGTAAAAGCGGAAAGAGAGAGAGAAAGTGAGCTGGCTAAATTAATTACGAGTAAGTAATTGAACCGACAACTGAAAGAATGTCGAGAGACCGTCCGGATACGCCTAGCCCCGGAGTAACGTTCGCGAATCCAATTCGAATGGATTTCTTCGAGCCAAATCAGCAACCATTATTGCGATGGTTACAACGGCTGGAATGGGCGTTTCGAGTTTTTCAAATAACGGAGGATAAAGCTAAAGCGGCGTATCTTCTACATTTTATAGGCGTTGAAGCCTTCGGGATTTTGTGTGACCTTTTGTATCCTGGAGACCCGTACGCACAGTCCTATGGGTTACTAGTCGACAAACTAAAAGAATTTTACGCGCCCGAGCCACTTGAGATAGCCGAAATATACATTTTCCGGAAGCGAATGCAACAACCGGACGAGAGCACGCAGGAATATATGGCCGCTCTGCAAGAACTATCTCTTCATTGCAAATTCGGGGATTATCTTCAAACGGAATTACGGAATCAATTCGTTTTTGGCTTGAGAAACCAAAGAATCCAATCCAGGCTGCTGGAAACGGCGAATTTGACGAGCGACTCAGCCCTGCAAATTGCTTGCGTGATCGAGCTGGCGGAAAAGGGGGTGAACAAGTTGAAGGAGGAAGTCCCAGAAGCAGCCGTGTCGGGGCAAGAGCAAAGCACCAAAAAAAAACTAAAGACCGAGGAAATGACCGAAAAAAACACACTTCTCTAGAGGAGAACAACGAAGGGCGAAATCCACTAATCCAGGTAATCGAAAGGAGTTAACATTAGCGAAAAATAATACTGGTTATAAACCTAAGCGGCAAAATTCTAAAAATAACATTATTTCTTGTTTCAGGTGTGGACAGGCTTGTTATGCGCACAGTTGTACCCTTTCCTCGAAGTGTAAAATGTAGAGAATGCGGAGGTTTTGGTCATCTACAAAAAATATGCAAAAAAAAGACCAGACGAATATGTTAGAATGTTAGAAGAAGTGTGCCACGTGGACGAAGTAGAACACACGGAGCACAGAGGGAAATTCACGGCTTCGCTGTATGTTGAAAATCGAAAAGTGAGTTTTGATGTAGATTGCGGTTCGGCAGTTACTTTGGTAAGCAGAAAATGGTTTAAACATAATTTTCCGAATATGGTTTGCCACGAAATGCGTTTAAAATTGCGCTTTTATTGTAAGCAAAATTTTGTGCCGTTAGGGTACATTAGAGTTAAAGTTCGCGATGTCGACGAAATTAAAGAGTTAAATATGTATGTTGTGCAACATATGATAGAGACCCGTTGTTAGGCCGGGAGTGGATAAACCAGCTAAATGTATTAAAGAAACTTAAAAGTAGCTTAAAAAAAATTGAAGACATTAAATTGTTGAAAGAGTCAAATGAAAAAAGATTCGATAAACTTTTAAAAAAATACAGTAAGGTTCTGAGTGACGAATATGCGTGCATTAAAAATTATAAAGCGCACTTGAAATTGAAACCGGACGCTCAACCGGTATTCATGAAAAGCCGTACGGTTCCGTTCAAAATTTTAGAAAAAGTAGAGAGAGAGTTAGAACGCATGGTAGACGCGGGTATTCTTGAGAAAGTAGAATCGTCCAGATGGGTCACGCCAATTGTACCGATATTAAAGAAAGACGGTGGAATTAGAATTTGCGGCGATTTCAGTGTGACACTAAATCCGGTTTTGGTAGTGAATGAGCATCCCTTGCCCACTACTGAAAAATTATTCGCTTCAATGGCTGGTGGAAAGATATTTTCAAAAATTGATTTAAAACAGGCATACTTACAATTGCCAATCGATGATTCCGATAGAGAATTACTCACACTGAATACGCATAAAGGCTTATTTAGAAGTACCCGTTTAATGTACGGAACAGCATCCGCACTCGCGATTTGGCAGCGGACGATAGAGAGCATTTTAAAAGGCATACCGGGGGTAGTAACGTTCCTTGACGATATTCGAATTGCCGGAAAAGATTTGAAGCAACATTTAGAGCGTTTAGAATTAGTATTACAACGGTTAGCCGAGCATAATATACGTATTAATTTAGAGAAGTGTGTTTTTCTTAAAGATCAAATCGAATATTGCGGTTATATTTTTGGCAAAAACGGGATCTCTAAGGATCCCAAAGAAAATTGAAGCCGTTAATAAAATGCCTAGACCGACGAACCTCACGGAACTGAAAGCTTTTATCGGTTTAATTAACTATTACGATCGATTCATTAAAAACTTAAGTGAAATATTATATCTGCTAAATAGATTACTAAAGAAGGGTATAGTAAGTTTATCTGGTCAAAAGATTGACCAAGAGATTGAAGCGTTCTTTAATAAGGTTAAGCAAGAATTCAAGAGATAAGAAAATTTTGGTTCCGTTTGACCCGAAACTGCCTCTTGTATGTACTTGCCACGGATGCTAGTCCGTACGGAGTAGGAGCCGTTTTCTCTCATATTTGTCCGGACGGCACGGAGCGCGTGATACAATATGCGTCTAACTCTTTTACAGAAACTTAAAAGAAATACCCGCAAATTGATAAAGAAGCGTTTGCGATTATAATCGGCATTAAAAAATTCCATCAATATTTATATAGAAATCGATTCATACTGTTAACCGATCATAAGCCTTTGGCACAAATTTTTAATCTACAAAAGGGGCTTCCGGCCTACAGTGCGTTACGTATGCAACACTACGCAAAATTCCTACAAGCTTTCAATTTTAATATTAAAGATCGAAAATCGGAAAAACACGGCAAGGCAGACGGATTGTCACGCTTGCCTATATCAGAAACGCGTAGTGGTGAATACGATATGGTGGATATTTTTTAAATCGAGAATGTGGAAGCATTGCCTGTAACGGCCAGAGATATAAAAAACGAAACAAATAAGGATGCGTTATTAGTTAAGATTCGAGCGGCGCTGGAAAAAGGGAAAAGTTTAAAAGCATTAGGGTATAAGAATCAGGAATTTGCGCTACAAGACGGTATAATTTTCCGAAAAGATAGAGTAGTAATTCCAAAAGTGTTAAGAAATAAAGTATTACAAGAATTGCATTCCGGCCATTTTGGTACAGTGCGAATGAAACAATTAGGACGAAATTTTTGTTAGTGGCCGAACATGGATAAAGAAATCGAGAATATAACAAAAAACTGTAATGCATGTAGCACTTTTAGTAATAATCCGAGTTGTAAAATTGAACATCATTGGGAAGCGGCAACGCAACCATTTAAAAGAATACACATAGATTTTGTTGGCCCATTTTTGGGACACAACTTTTTAGTTTTAGTCGATGCATACACGAAATGGCCTGAAGTGCATCTTATGAAGAATATAACCGCGGAGAATACGATAGATAAATGTAGAGAAATTTTTACCACTTTTGGATTACCCCGCAGCCTAGTCACAGATAATGGTAGAACATTTATTTTGAAAGAGTTCCAAGAGTTTGTTAAAAGCAACGGTATTTTTTATAAGCGCACTGCTCCTTATCATCCAGCAACAAACGGTTTAGCAGAATGATTTGTACAAACACTCAAGCAGGCGTTACGCAAATTAAACCTAACAAACGGAAACATTAAAATCAATCTGCAGAAGTTCTTGTTCCATTATAGATTGACTCCTCACGCAGAGCTTGGGAAATCTCCTGCTGAAGCAATGTTGGGGAGGAAATTAAGAAGCAGATTGGACTTAATGTTTCCGGAAACAAATAAAAAGGTGCCAAATATGCCAAAAATAGATATTTCAAAATATTTTAAAAAGGGAGAGAGAGTCGCGGTGCGAGAATACTTAGATAAAAATATAAAATGGCGTTTCGAATGTGTGATAAAGAAATTAGGTACACATTACATTATGAAATTAAATTAGACAACGGAAAAATCTGGAAGCGCCACATAAATCAAATGCGGGGTTTAGGAAAAGACATTACGAAATACAAAAAAAAATAGCGATTGCGACCATGATAAGCAATGGAATACAAACTACGACGTTGTTAATTCAGAAACGAATATAGAATTGGAACATGAGCCGCAGAATTTCGCCTCTGATGCTTCGGGTGACTCTCAAGAAAGAGAGTAAACAGACCGAGGAGGGAGGAACTCTCTGTATATTATACTGTATATTATTATATATGACGTGGTGACTGTTAATTAAAGTACTTGTTGTTCAGCTAAAAACCCGCCTGGTTATTCCGAGTCCTTCGCGATACTCCGAAATATAAAACAACTATTATTTAATTATAAATACAAAATATTCAATACACTTTTAAGAGAAACACTTTTAAACATTTTAATAGTATTTCTTTATAATCTTTAATTTTTTAAGATATGGCCAATCATTGTAGAGTGGCCAACAACTGTATTGTTTACCCTTATTTTATGACCATATAAGTTTTTATTTTCCAAAACAGCTAAATTAATTTTACCTTTTTTACAAGAAAAACAAAAAATTAGTTAGAAAATAATACAACATGAGAATGTTAGAGTGTTAATTTCATCTATTACTTAACTGATATTATCGGTTTCTTAATTTTAACACTTATATATTATCAATTTCTATTGTATTTTATCTAATTTTTGTCTTCCTTATGAAAAAGATGAACTTAACTGCTATTGAAAATGGACAACTCCATGTTTTTTAGAACAACTGTGATTATTGGAATATGTATAGATATATTAAAAACAATATAATGATAAGTTGCGTTTCGGCGACGATGTCCGTTAATTTCCACGTGATGACTGTCAGGTAATACTGTTTGTCTTCTGATTCCTTATTGATTAGTCAGATTTTGTAAAAGTTCTTTGTTTAATTAAGACAACAGTCGCCCCGGGAAATTGCATCGTCCCGCCTTTTAACGAATTGAGACGACGTACTCGACCAACGGATTTATGGCGATGCGGACTCTGCGGAACTGACGGCATGGCTGGAATGGCGATCTTTGATTGTTTGACGACGGCGTGATTGCATGTAATTTTTTTCCATTTTTTCTTCACTGAAGATGGTCCAAAGCGAAGGACCGAAACGTTTGTTTTATTTGCCTATTCGCTGTGTGCGCTGGTATACTATAGCGGAAAAGTAGGACTTAGAGCGCCCATGGTGGCCGGAATTTGCATTATTTGCTGGAGTTTTCTAATACATCGTAATGGAAAAATTGCGGAAAGGAAATTTAAATTGTTGCGTGAACACGTGTAAGAATGTATTTCACAATACAAGTTCAGAAATAAAATTTTATTCTTTTCCGAAAGCGATTTATAAAATTGAGCAGCGAAAAATGTGGATACGTTGGGTACAAAAAATAAAGTAAGTATATTCTTTGAGATTATATGATCATATTTTACCTCGTTTAAAATAATGGTATTTATTTAGAATACGGGCCTCACCTCCAATATCAATAAAATTATGCTTAATCGACATGTGACTACGGGGCATGTACATGTCGCTACATTTCATCGATATGACAGGTTTTCTAACTTAAATAGTTGTCAACTTTAACGATTAATATCTCGCTTCGCGAGGCAGACTGCCGCGTTTTTCTTCCAGATTCTTTCGTTTCGTGTAAAAACGCGTCAATAATGTATTTTGAATAAATAATCAAAACAATAATTTTTTGTTCTTGTTTAAACGTTTTTTTATTTATTTACGATTGACTTGAATTTCATTAATATTGATATACTTACATGTAATTGTACCTTGTACGGAATAGCATTGACAGATGTTTGCGGTATTACACTGCACCTTATTAAATGGCTTATATTTTTATTACGCAATTCTTCAACGCGAACCACATGCGATATTGCTAAGGCTTTTCCTTTTGGTATTGAACTTGGATTAAATTTAATGTCATGAGTGACAGGTCCAAATCCCGTTCGTATAATAAGATTCATTGCAAAAAGTCAGAAAGAGGTTAACCTTTAAAACAAATGTAGGTTAATTTCTCTCGAAAAATCTTTTCAACTATAATTTTTGTAATATCATCATTGAAATTAAGATTTAAATTACCTAACGACAGTTTACACGTAGCTCGAATATTCACAATCGTTGACAGCTATTCCATCAAAAAGTGCGATATTTCACTAACCGTGGCAGCACTAGTCTCTGCGCACACAGCGAATATTGTACTTGTTTATATATTAAAGAACTGGTTTATATATAATTAATAAATACAATATGTAATTAATAAATACAAATTTAATTAATTTAGAGTTTATTTTTTTTTTATTTTAATTTTTTTGCATTTAGGCATTCTTATTTACAATACTATTTATAATTTATATACAAAATACTATTATAATGCAATATAAGGCTAGTACCATATAATTAGAAATCGAAAAAAGAAATTCAAGTAAGTTAAATTTAAAGTAAAACAGAAATATTTTTTTAAACTGCAGAAGAATAATTATAGGATTTTCCCTGGCAATTACATGTGTACATAACAATGAAAGAATAAGAAATAAAACTAGTAAGAAAGTTTTTGATTTGTACTTGCTCTATATAATATATATGTTTCGTATCTCAATCTCCGTGTACTCGATTTACGCAGGAAATATCACAAAATTTAATTATCTGCAGATGCAGATATTAATAAGGCTTCCTTATTTAACGCTGCAATATAAAAACTTCCGACAAAGAGAATTTAGCATAAGAATAAGAATAAGAAAAGAAATATAAACTGTTTTATAAGATGTTGGTTTAAAGCGGAGAGGTTATCTGGTATAACACCATCAGAAACCTCGGCGACGTCAGGAATATTAAGGAAGAGCGGACAAACAGAATTTGCACTTGGTGGTGACAATAAGTTATTTTGTCTTTCGATGTCATCTAACTATAGTCTTAAAAGAATGTCTCAAAAAACCTAGATACGCCTTTAACGATGAATTTTGTATATTTTACTTCAAATTTCTATTTTATTATAATTACCACCTAATTTTACTTCAAGAATTTGTTTTAACTTGTCTTTTATTTTGCAAGATTCGATTGTAACAACTTAAAACAAACTTATAGTATATACAATGTCCACAGTACGACAATTCGTCTTTCGTTAAAAATCTAGGTCTGTCAACCTTTACTTGTGACGTCAGAAGCGAGAATATGCAGATGATTCTTACAACTCACGTACTTGTACATCATATATTTTATTAAATGAAATCCATAGTTTGTCACAACAAAAGTATTTATATTGGATCTCAGGCAATACAGAACATTCCAACAATGTTGTAAGACTCTTGCGATAAAACTGAAATTACAATGTTATTGCAATATCACTAGAATATTCTGTATAATTTAGCTGCAGGGATGCAAGATTTATCGTTTTAAACAGTCTTGGAACTCGACTATACGAGCATCATGAGCAAATCGTTTATCGCTCTTTTTCATACATGCACAATTAGCCGTTTGCGTTTTTTAAGAAAACGATTTGAAATTCTTTTGCCCAGGTATGAAAAGCGTATAATCCAGACAATGTCGACTCTATTTCGCTATGCGACCCAAAGTTCACCGAGATTAATTCCATTTTTGAAAAGTTGTTTGCGTAGATATAATCGTTTGTCGCTCTTTTTCATACATGCACAATTAGCCGTTTGCGTTTTTTAAGAAAACGATTTGAAATTCTTTTGCCCGGGTATGAAAAAAGCGCATATACTAATCCAGACAATGTCGACTCTATTTCACTATGCGACCTAAAGTTCACCGAGATTGATTCCATTTTTGAAAAGTTGTTTACGTAGATATAATCTCGTATGATAATGCAGCATAGCTTTCTTCGGTTCTGACGTCACGCTCAAAAGAGCTGACGTATTTTACAGATTCTTAAAGAACACGCTTACAGATGCAGGAAGTACGAGCAGGAAATCGATATCTCTGTGTGCATGCGTGAAAAAGAGATAAACGATTTGCTCATGATGCTCGTGTACAAGGCTATTAGCTTTTGTCTGGATGTTATATAAATATTTATAACGATAAAGAGAGGATCATACATTTTTTACTTATACCGAGAACGCTGCTTTTTTATTTTTTATGCTATTCTTACGAAACAAACTTATAATACGAGCGAAACTCAACTTTTTTTTACAGCAAATTAAAGACCAAATTATTCACAATTATATGCAGTTTAACGGCTGTAGTAAAAGATAGTGCAATGATAATTTCATGCACATTATTCGATTATATAAGTTAGCCAGTTGACTAAGGGTCAAAAGTAAATAAAAAATTCTAGCTTGTTTTTCGATAACAATTTAAACGCGAGATAAAAACGGAATGTCCCGTAAATGACTCGATCATTATATGCATGAAGTCAACGCTAGTGTGACAAGTGCGCAATGTGGATATCCCCGAGACCGCCGGTTGCAACGCATCTCTCTTACTGGTTTTTTCTTCTATATAAGGAAACAAGTCGGAAACAGATAAAAGTAGACAACGATATAAGTGGAAAAACAGCTCGCTAAAGACTGTCATTTGGTTGCTGTTCCGAGGATCGTTTAAGTCGCTTCCATTTCGCGTCTTTACTCATTTCTTAAACTTGACATCGGATTACTCGCACGGATACAATCATGAAATATATTTTTACACGTGAGTACGATATAACGAAATAGATATTGACTTTTTTTTCCCAAATGTATAAGATATCAGAGGTTTTTCTTTCCCCCTCTTTTTAGAATATTTCACTTAACATCCGATACATCTGAATTTGAGTAATTTATTTTCTATATTTTGTCAAGTCTTCTAAATATTTAGAGTGCGATCCACTTAGCGTTTCAAACGCTCTTGGAAACATTTTATCCTTGTTGTTTATTAAATGTTAAACAAGGACAAAATACTGCTCTGAAGCGCGGCGTTTGAAACGTCTGGGGGATCGCACCCTTAGTCTAAATATTTAAAGAAATATTTAAAGAAAAAGAAAACGGAAAGATATTTCCTCGACGCTTTATTTGATAGTTCCAATTTCGAGGTTTCTGGATTTGTCTGCAAATTTTCGTTAAAATGCGCGTACGCACGTCATGACACGTCATTTTACTCGATAGCTGTGCACGTATTGACCATGATTTGGTTGGTCGCCTTGGCATTCCCGCAAAGAGACCCGTCGGACGGGATCGCCAATGACTCTATAATATTCGATAATAATGAAGCGAGTAGCACCACACCGAGAATCACCGCATCGAGTACCTCCACGCAAAGCACTGCAGCTAATTGTCCGTGTGTCGCGACTGCCGAATACAACCCAGTATGCGGCACCGATAACGTTACCTATTGGAATATGGGAAGATTTAATTGCGCGAGAAATTGTAATCCAGGTACCATTAATTCTACTTTATTGTTTTATTATTGTATCATTATTTTTTATTGTTATATTAAATTTAAATTTATTTAACGTCTTTCGGTAATATTTTTCTGTAAAATATTTCTCTTTATCTGTTTTATTTAATTATTAAATTATTTATAATTTCTGATTTTGTGCCACTTACTTAATAACACTAAATATTTTATAAGGACTCGAGATAAGAGTGATCAGGGCTTGCGAACCATACATCCAGCAGAGCAGTAATTGAATATTGCATGGCCTGCCATATATAGGTACAGATAAATTTTTTAATATTGATAAAATTGTATAACATTATTTTATTTTATCTCTTTTTCGTATATAGTAAAACCGGCACGCTTTGAATGTTACAGACGTGCACACGTCCATTAAAGGAAATTCCTGATATGCGATCGCAATCATCAGCTAGTTCCTGGTCATCGACATGTCGCAAACTCCATGTGTTATTAATGTTCGATGTATTACTACATTTAAACATGTGCATTTTTAATTTGTTATTGCTAATCTTTATGTAAAAACTACGATCTATTATAATTATACTGTATATATACAGTATATATATATAATTAATTATATTACATAATATACTATTATATTACATAATATACTAGATTACATTTCTACTGTTATTATATTAAATTAAGATTTAACAATCCATACAAATACAAATAATTACTTGTTGTGTTCTAACATCACCGCGGCTATCAATTATTTATATTAATGTCCACAGATTCGTAGTGAAGAAATTTCTCATATTTCTCAGAAATTTTGTATTTGAATTAAGTTTTATGAAAATTTCTAAAAATATATATATAATTTTTTTTAGATACTTTCAGAAATAATTGAATTAGGATTTTCGGAATATTCAGTATCCTGTATGAAAATTTCTGATAAATTGCACAGATTTTCTCATATTTATTCAGATTTCTACAAAGATATGTTGGCGGGAAAAATCTGAAATATTTTATTCTTATTTTGTCTGAGTTTTTCTAAAAAAAAAAAAAACATTCCAATTCGTATAAAATATCTGAAAAATCCTGAGCATTCTGAAAGTCTAATAATTTTTATAGAAATTTTTATTTATAATATGAACAATTTTGAGACATTTTTCCACCAAGGATGTCATGATAGCAGCCGCAACTCTAAATGATTTTTAGTTTTAAAACACTGCGACATAAATAACACAATCCTATTGTAGCTGCCAAAAGATGTATTCGAGAAGATAATCTTGCTGATAGGATACTTACTATTAGCATTCTCTTATGTGATTTGCAAGAATAAGTCTGACGAATAAACGCTCATTCGTAGGAATGCGACGACCTGAGTAAGTCATGACGAATTCTCGGCGAAAGTGGTTTTTTTTTTTTTTTTTTTCCCGCACAGTTCTAAGTTAATTTATTTATAAACTTTTATACTTTTTTTATAATTAATTTAATATTTTGATATTGCAATTTCCATAACTTTTTGTTAGAAAAAAAGAATTCGAATAACAATATCGCGTAAATGTTCTTTAAATTTTAAATATATTACATAGTACGGCAAAATTAATTGGTGTTAAATAAATGGTAAATTGGTAGCAAATAGTATTTAAGCAACGGTACTTAAAAGCTACCTATTTAAACTATTTAAAGATATTTCAAAGTAAAAAAGGTATTTAAAGTTATTTTAAAAAGCAGATAATTACAGCAAGTTTTATCTCGCTATTTGCTGCCAATTTACCACAATTGTATTGTGCCGTGCCTAATTCTTACTCGATCGTTATGCCGTTTATTTGGTGTTGAAAATCTTGCGCGATATTTTACGTCAATTTGCTTTTATTTTATGAGAAGTTGTATTACATGTCTGCTGTTGTTTTGCAAACATCGATTTAATTAACGGATTTTGCATGAAATTTGTTACCTCGCTTGTTACCAAGAAATTTGTTGCAGATGATTGACGAGGTAAACTCTTCCTAAAGAAAACAAATAAAACAAAAAATTAAAAAATTGAAACAATAATTATATATTTTTTTCGTATCGTGTATCGCAGTTTGAAACAAATCAGAAATAAACGTTGTTTGTGATACAGAATATGAAATGTATAATTAGTGGAAGAGATTGTCATGTTATATATTTAATTCGCTTTAATATTTTTTTATTTTTACAAAAAATTTGGCAATTAGCATGCAATGAATAAGTCATTTTATATTAGGAAATTCCCTCTTTGCTCATACTTACGCGTACTGTAGATAGGAGCGCTGGTTGGCAACCGGTTCTATAAAAAGAACCGCAACTAAGGCTGCCAATTAGTAGATCGTCGAAGTCGAACTTCTGTAGATCATCTTGAGCGTATAAGACGTCGCGCAACGTCGATACTTGGCAATCTCTTATATCAAGTAGACTTTAGCAAAATGTTATTTTATTTATCGCTGAGTAAGAAAACTATTTCAAACACTTTGCGCGTGACGTGAAGTATTATTCTCATACATCAGCTGATTTTAGTATTATCTCAATGGTGTTAAATAATTCTTACAGTTGCTGTACCACCATTTCTCATTGCTGCATTTCCACAAGTAAGTAAAATGTCCTTTCGTACGATCTGTTGTAAGAGAGAATTTGAGAAATATTTAAACAATTTGAGACATTTGGATATGTTGAATATGTTGTTAAGAAATATAATCGTATGTTATGCTAAGCGCAATAAATGACGCCGACATATTATAACGTCCGTGGGTCCATTGAGTCTTTAATATTTCGAATTTCCTTTATATAAAGATAATCTCTTTATTTTACATGTCCTATGAATAGAAATATTATAATACGAAGTTTGCATACACTTTGTTTATATTTTAATGTTTATTTTAATATTCTGAAACCAATATCATAAAGTTTTTCACACACATTCACATTCTTTTTGTGTTTGTTAAAAGTAATATTTCTGTATTTTTGAAAAAAGTATTTTTGAGAGTCTAATATTTGTAAGTTTAATTCGATATATATATATATTTCCATAGAATTTGGATAATGCAGTTCAAGCAGATGGCTTCGTTTTTGATGGTGCAGTAGCTTCCGAGCAATCTAATGGAAGCCAAAGAATTCCTTCAACATCCACACCGACAATTGTGACGTCTACTACTCTGACTAATAATGACATATACAATGCATGCTTAGATAATTGCCCGGTAATTATAATTCTTTTCTTACTGAAATCATCAACGTAAATTTTATTAAAAAGCTAACGTTTCAATCGAGAGAGAACCTTTTGAATTTTGGACATTTGCTTCTGAAAAGTAATTTTAATATTGAATCTATAATGCATTATTTTCTATTAACACTTCTATTATAGGTAACACACGAATACAATCCTGTTTGTGGTACAGACAACGTCGATTACACTAATCCAGGAGGATTGGGTTGCGCGCAACGCTGTGGAAAAGGTGATATATTTTATAAAAACTTTTTTATATTTAACAGGTGTATTTATTTTGCTATATGAAAGATATATGCGCGATAACAATATAAAACAAGCTTAATTTTATCAGAGTAACAATGATCTCCAAGATCAATTTTTTGCTTTAACGCTAGAACGGTCGAGCTAATCGTTTTATTATTTTTCAACGAGACAAATAAATTATTTTGATCAATTCTTTTAATTTATCTTTATTATTATTATTGCTTAAACCCTTGAAATTATATTAGGGGAGACCGGGGCTATTATCGTGGCACATTTTTGTTTTAAATTTTTTTCTCGCTTCGTATAAATGTTTGACTTACAGATAAGAAAGAATACCATAAAATCTACTCATGCATTATGCTTAGTGAAGTCGAGTGACTGAATACAATTTACCGTTTCGGATCTCTTATTATTTTATTCGGCGAGAAAACAAATTTTCGGGATTTAAAAAATTTTACTTTGAGCACCCGAAGTCAGACTTTCTGTCAGAGAGAAAAGTGGTTGACACGCAAATGCCATTCCGTTGGTAACTAGAGGATACTAAGAGACATCTGTGATTGATATTACAGGATTCTAGCAGCAAGCATTTTAAAGTTAGGCCCGCGACAAAATTTCAGCAGTGTCACGAACAGCCCCGGTCTGCCTTAATTATATTTATTTAGCAAATTGATATTAATGTGTAAAGCATTATGAATAAAAAGGCTAAAATTAGATAAGAAAACTTTTCCTTTTATATCACACAAGAGATGGAAGAAAACCATTCTTCCAAATACTTTCGGTCGTTCTAGCATTAATGGATTTTGCAATAGCAAATTTATACATTTAACGATCTTTGCCCTGTAAAATATATAAAATGATAAAAAAAAAACTCATATGTAATTACAGTATAAGGCAGTGCGATTGTGAACGCATTAAAATGTTCAATACACAATATTTTATATTTACAGAGGTGACACTAAATCATTATGGACGCTGTTCAACAGGCAGAACTGGATAACTTGCAATTTTCATTACACAATACAATTCATGATAATAAATGTTTTAATGAAAGACTGGCAAGTATAAGAAAAATAAACATATTTACACACCGCTATATGTATACATAATATATTCAATGTAAGTGTATTTATTTGCTTTTTAAGCGAGAATAATAATTTGTTGACTTTATTTTCACTTTGGTCTTTTTACTTTGTATAGTTATAAAATTAAAATTAACAATTACTAACATTAAACGAATTATATAAATAGATTTTATAATATTTATAAATCGTTAATAGACATATATATCTCATATACGTATTACATTTAATGCAAAAAGTTTATCTCTATTTTAAAAGTTTAATTTTTGTTTACAATAAAATGACTGGAATTTCTTAAAAAACGAAAACTATTTCCTATTATTACATAAATAAGTCAAAAGTAACTGATTACTTTACTTAAAAATTTTATGACTTGAAACTTATATAAAAGTGTAACAATTTTTTTTCATTTTTTTAACTTTAAAACCTTTTACACAAATCTATATAATATCTAAGTTATCCTTGCGTTTGAAAAATGGGGAAAAAGAATCTGTCATCCGATCGAGGAATCGTTTCGGTCGGCCCACCTGACCCTTCGTGCAATTTCGAAGTTTCCTCCGTGAATGCCATAAAGGTGTCTCGCCAATATCTCAGCTCTGTCCTCTTCGGCCTCTACGGCCATTCTTCTGTAGCGACGAACGGCTATGATGCAACCGGCAGTGAGTACAATCTGAATTATCAACCAAAAGATCAGTAGACCTAGAGCTAGACTCGCGTCCACGCAAAAAAGGCTGTCCGTAGATTCTGAAAATAAAACAAGACTCGTATAGCTCCATTAACTCTGCAGTAATTTTATTATTTATAATAAATATCTATAGAATTCGGAAGTGCAAATCGAAGTTCCCGACGCTTGGAGGACGTAGCGGTACCGATATATTAAACTCACTTCCGCCGGTGATCAACAGCGTGTCAGGATTTTCCCTGGATAAATGGCCCGCTGTTATCACTGGACTTTGAACGACGATAGATAGTTGTAACGGTAATTCCGCGGGCGTGAGGTTTCTGAAAATTTCTGTTACCTCGGCGGTGACCGGCTCCTCGACCGGCCCGATCGACCGTCGCTTCCTGCCGTACGAGAGCTGTCCTCCTCTGCATGTGGCCTTCAAAGAAATCATAAATTTCTAATTTTCTCGCTCTTTAATTAATACAATTGTAATTTATACAAAGTGCTAAATTAATATTTACTTATTTAAAAAATATATTCCTTTATGTAAAAAATTATAATATCTTCTAATATTATATTATATAATACAATCACGACTTAAGCAATGTAAAAATCATGTTAAAGTGTTATGCCGGAATTACGATGAACTTAACGTAACGGGACGCGACGGGACGCGAAGTAACGTAAAACCTAAACACATTGTTTTTATACGCGGCTGATTACGATCGACTTTACGTAACGCATATAAAAACAATGTGTTAATGCATTAAAAAGAATAGTTTTAAGTCTACTTACCGGTTCACATTCCTCGATACAAAATCTGACGATGACGTTAAATCGGACAATTTGACTGTCGGGAAACTTGAAGGCAGTAAATGTTGAGATCAAAGAACGGTTATCGATTGGATCTTTCAACAGCGCGGGAAACGTCGCCGGATCCGTCGGACACCCAATCTCGTCCAAAAGAAGATACGAGGATTCTCCGGATGCGCTACTAGCTACTAGGTGTCCAGCTGCGATGTCGTAAGTTCCTGTCAAAGAAATTATATCATTCTTTTTTTGTATAGTCGAGATAAAAGATGTATTTCATACACAGCTAAAACTAAATTTGTAAAGTTTTTTTTTACATTTTAAAAATTTCTTAAAAAATTATTAATACTTTAACATTCTTACCCGGTAAAAAGTTTTTCATATAAAAACATATATAAATATATACAATTATATATGAATAAATATGTCCATACATGTTATTTTTCTCTTGTAATAATCTGTGTTCGTATATACAGGAAAAATAATAACAAAAAGAATCTAAAAATAATTAAAAAGATCATTTTTGCATTGTATTTTTTATAAAAAGTGAAGTTTGAGAAATCGAGAAAATTTTCCCATATATAATCATATATAAATATAACAGAGTAGTTAATATAATAGCTGTTACATTTATATATGATTATGGCTGGGTTCGTTTTGACGCTTTCAGCGCTGTAAGCATCATTCTATCTTTGTTGCACATCGAACATCAAACGAAGATAGAGCGATGCTTTCAGCGCTGAAAGCGTCAAGACGAACGCAGCCGATATATGGGCAAATTTTTCTCATTTCCTCAAACTCCACTTTTTATAAAAAATACAATGCAAGAATAATTTTTTTAATTTTTTTAATTATTTTTAGGTTTTTTTTTATTATTTTTCCTGTATGTACGATATATACAAACACAGATTATGCAAGAGAAAAAAACATATATGGACATAATAATTATATATTTCATATATAATTATATAATATTTATATGTTTTTATATGAAAATTTTTTTACCGGGTAAGAAAATTCTAGTTTCGATAGAATCAAATTCAGTGATAAAAGAGAAACCATAAAATGTATGGGAACATCCTATGTAAATGCCGCACAAAAGATACTCACCGTTCACGGGATGAATTTCAATTCTGAGCGTTAGCTTCTGCCCCAATTGGGTAACGACGGCGTCCGTATTGTCTTCGTTGAGAATTCTCATCGTAATCACTGGCACCTCGGATGATACGTTCACTACAATTGACCCAACCGGCGGTACGCCTGCGCTAAAAAGAGTAACCAGAGCCGGAATATCGGGGACGCTTGTCACAGTTTTGCATCAAATGGTGGCAAATTAAATTATAAAGAGTGAACATGTCACTCGTTTGAAAAAATGTGTACGCAATTCTATATGAAGAAAAGCTAGACTTACTTTGGATCCTCGAAAGAGAAATTCGAATGAACGGTCACGTTTCTCGGTTCCGGTAGGCCGCTATCGTCTAAGGAGCATCCGACTCTCACCGACTGATCTCCTAATCGCTGAATGATTGGATTGTATTGTATCACAATAGTGGCCCAGACCAACGTGTGCGTTCTGCAAAGAATAAAACCCGGTGGCTTAATAAAATCGGCCTTTAATTCGACCAGTAATTTATTGTTTCATTACATTTAACAAAGATCTAAAATTAATCGAGCCGATTAGATGGTTTCGAGGCCAAGTACCGGTTTTCATTGTCGATGGAAAACGCGGGTGTAAGGCCGCACGCAATGCCGGGCTTCTCGATTTGCTCTTTCTTTGGCAGCGGCAATCTTAATATCGTCACGTTGTGCCCAACACCGTTAATGCTGCAAGTAGTGATGTCCCCGTATCCAGTCGCGTACATCCGTCCTACGAAGGGCTCCGGAGTGGTCAGTATGACTGTCATGGTTGATTCGCCGCACTCCACTTTCACTGCGAAACAAGGTAGTGCCTCAGTATGAAAAATGTTGGACAATAAAACTTGTAGACTGTAATAAAGTAAACAGCGATTGATATGTATATAGTGTAGAATAAATAAATATTGACATTTCCGGTCACACCGCGAGTAGGATCTTATATATGTCTAATAATAATTTTTGTAAAATTTATATATTTTGTTTTAATGCTTTTTTGAATCATGTGCCTTGAATCATGTAACCGTAGTTTTATGGGCAAAACTTATACAACTATCCACATTGCAAACATACGATCTAGACAAGGCTCTTGTTCCTTGTAGACCACGTTAGGTCTGGTAACCAGCGAACTAACTCCAAGACCGATTGTGCTATCGGAATGCAGGAGACAGAGCGGTTTTTCTTCCGAATAGTCGACAGTGTAGGCTCTGCAAATGAAACCATCCACACTGCGGTCACATCTCTCCTCGCACTAAAAAATAATCATGATCAAGTAACAGAGTGAATCGGCTCGCCCAAAAAAAACGGACAGGAAATATATAGAATACCTGTTTTAGGTCAAGTCCTGGCAACGCCACATCCGAATATGGCAACGATACGTTCCGGAATTCTGCATAGGAACAATAGCTCTTCTTCGCTATATCAGGACGTATAAATTAAATTCAATTCACATGCAGTTCGGTCTTACAATTTACAAAAAGGCAGATCGGTTTAGCGACTTACTTATATTATGGCACTGATCCTGTAGATACTCATCTCGATACATCGACGATCTGTAGGCTTGCGGTCTGGTACCCCTTTCGAGCTTCGACAACGAACACGTACCAATGGTATCGTTGATTGACAAAGGCTCGCCCGTACGGTATTGCGCGGACGCACATTCGTCTCCTGAGATTATTTCAATCGTTCATATATAGGTTGCAGTTTCTTGACAGTTTCAATTTATTTGATAGCTATGGCACAATTCATATGATTACTTTGCATACCTGCTTGCAAACACTTCTCGTAACACTCGCTTCTCTTTAGTGCTTGATGAAACCAGCCGGACTGCCCCTCTTTCAATATAGCTCCCAAGGTTCTTTCTACTTGCCACAATCTCTGCTGTTTGCAGCTCGGTGGGACTGAAAGTGCAAACGCAAAGAGCTTTAAAAGATGCATTTCCGAAAACATTTCCAAAAGTTTTCTTCAGGGATGAGATAAATTATTAACATTTTTTTTCAACGCTTTTCAGATGATTTCCTTCTATCAGATAATTGAATTCAAATATATAACTTGATTTATATTTTATATAAAAATATAATACTTTATATATTTTATATAAAAATGTAATACTTTATATACCATGAAAGAACAGTTCTTACCTGTAATACAGATCTGATGGAAAAGTGTGGCATTCGTTTCGGGAATGAGTTCCTCGCTTTTTACTTGCACACTGTAGCAGATGTTCCTCGCGAAGTCGACTACGAAAGCTGTGCAATTCAGACTTTTACACCTATGGACAAATTTTTAAGCGGTAAATCTACATACTTTTCTGCACAATAGAGAATCATACTTATAACAATACTCGTAACAATACTCTTTTTTTTTTTTTTTAAATTTATATTAATTTTCCTAATGAAGATGTTATGATATCAAAGCATTAATCTTAATTTTCGCACAAGGCGAGTATAATTCACTGAATGCATTTACGAATACATATGTAGGCAATTCCACGTCAAGTCGAACAAGAAATGACCTCGTATTTTTTAAATCGATCGTGCGCGCGCACGAAACTTCTTTAACATGAAATATATATAGGTACAAAATAAGGAGGTAAATATTTTTTGGTCTAAAATACTTTTTTGCGATACAATTTTCGTGAAAAATAAAGAAATTTATCAACTAAGAAAAATTAATATTTCTATATTATTTGCCGTAGAAAAATCTTAAATTTTTTAAATTATTGTTTTTATAAAATGTAATATTTATAAATGTGACTTGTATAATGTTGATTATATTCAACATTGTAAATTATGTCATTCATACTGTACATTCTTCCTGCAAAAGATTTCTGAAGAAATCGATGCGCCGCGCTACTTGGTCAAGTCAGAGACGCGATCATGGCGCAAGGCTCAGTCGTTAAAAATACATAAAAATAGAATCCATCGTTTCTCCATGAAATAAAAAAAAAGTATATTTTTTGGTAAAAAATAATAATTAAGCATTTCAATTTCTTATACCAATTAAAATTTGCAATTTTTTGTAAAACTATTTTTATAAAAAAGATTATCTCTTTAGTTTAAAAATACATTTTTTAAGATTTCTCAATAACAAATATAACTATAGAGATATTAATTTTTAAAATTGACTCCTTTATTTTTCACAAAAATGGTATTGCTTATAACTTTTGTGAAAAAAATATTTTGAGCAAAAAAATGCGTATCTCTTTATCTTATATATATTTTATACATATAAAAAAAGTTTCACGCGCTCGCGATCAATTTACAAACAAGTTCATTTTTTATCCGATTTAACGTGGAATTACCCATGTGCAATACAATATTCATAATTCATCTAAAGATTTTATTTCCTTATGATATCAGACTTCCTGGAATAACTGAGAAATTTATTTGTTGGAATATAGTTATAAAGTTGACGGAATTAAGAGGGAGATATAATTAATTGATGAATCACCTGTCAAAGCAAGGCGCGATGATACCATTGTTACCTATGAACGTTTCTGTAACACCGTTTCTGTAAATTACAGTCTCTATGGCGTTTGCTGGCTTGGCCCCGACGATCTTTTCCCATCCCGTATCTTGATCCTGACAACTCTCAGACCAACCTGAAGGGCATAGATGCGCGTTTTGTTAAGTATGGAGCTGCAGTTAAATAGCCTTGTGTCATGCCTACACAATGCACTACGCGCTATCGCTGATGCTAGATAAAGAACACGATTGTAAATGCAACTCGCGGACGGACAATTGTTTAAACACGTCTTGCGATTAGTCAAACTTATAGTTAAAAAATACGTGAAATAAAAGATGACGAATTAAAAATTGAATGTTTTCGCTAAAAAAAAGTGCCTTTTTAAAAATAATAAAAAATCTATTTTTAATTTAAATTATTTTTAAAAACTTCCCAGTTTAAAATAATATTTGTCTGTAATATTTGTTCTAATTAATCGTATATTTTTACTTTGTAAAAAAAAAGAATTCTTTTTTCACACTTCACGATGTGATAATGTCTACAGCTATATTTTTCGTAGTGTATTACTCGCACGTTGAGCCTCACCTGTACTTAAAACAAGGCAGTAGGTGAAAATCATGCCGGCGAAACGCAATGTCGTCATCTTGTATGTTTGCACTACAAACTACGGGACAAGACCAAATTGCGACAGATGGTTTTTTTTCAGGAATTTTTTCCAGATCGTTCTACCTCCGGAACGGCATCTCCTGCTTCTAATCGCACCACTGATGTACCTGTGCAAATGTCGTTACGTAACGCCGCTATCACGTGTAAAAACTGAAATCGGCACGCGTGACACATTGGGTCGCGTATAGGTTTGCTGTCGAGTGGAAAAGCAGTTAAACATGATCATCCGCGATTAGCGCGGTTCTCTTCTTTAAGGACCCCTCCCTTTTAACTTCAACGTTTTAAAATAATGCAACGTTTCTCACAAGTGAGTTCCTAACGTTAACGTTTTATGTGTGCCATTTTTACCTCGCGCGCTTTTGGCTTCGCTATCTCTTAACACTACGTAAGCACACATAATCCGCGCGATAGCGGCTTATAGCAGGATTTATTTTGTTGAACACGAGCTCTGTTGAAACTCGTATCCAATAAAATAAATCCTTCTGTAATCTGCTTGCCGCAAAGCTTTATTCCATCGAACACAAACAGATATTACGTGTACATACATACATTTACCTACCTCTCGCAGTAAAAAAATTTTCTATATATAATTGTACAATCCAATGCTCTCTTAAAAAGAGAAAATTCCTTTTTGCTTGCAAATATTAAAAAAAAAATGTTAAGTGCTAATTGATTAAGTATTCTTCTGAAGAAGTCACGCGTCATTAATGCATCCGAATGTGCAATGCATACGATTGCAATGTCGATGACGACTCATACTTAATATTCGTATTTAAAACAGTGAAGAATAACGGAAGATAATAATTAAGCTATTTTTGCATTGACACGTAATCGCGTATTCAACTGATAAGTTTAAAGCACAAGTAAAAAATAATTTTTTTAAGAGAGTCTACGTTTTACAATTTTACTTTACGTTTTATTTAAAATACAAAGAATTTTATAGAGTATCGTAAAATATGAATTTTATATGAATGAGCCAGTGGTTTACCTCAATTATATAGCCGGGTATTTTTGTGACGATATGATTCTTATATTCTACAGAAAAAGCCCCAAGAAAAGTGTTTACAAAGAATGGTTTAAATAAAAGATGGTATTCAAGAAGTAAACAGCATAAAACGTTGGGGGACAAGATAAATAAATTCATATATCTTAAGGTTTATATTCTTCGAGTAAAAGAGAGGATCAAACGCACGATCTCGAGGAGACTCGCCTCGGACACTCGTTAAAAAAAAAATTGTGAGCTCAAGTCTCTTGCTCTTTGTACTTTGAAAGCGTCCACTCACGCTGTTGTGCAAACGCCGATCCGTCATTGAACTCTCTTTAGTAGCGATCGTCACACTTAGCTGGGACGTGCATCGCCGGCCGGATTAGAGATCGGTGCACCTCCTGCGCGGCTCCAGCTTCTCACGCGCTTCTCTCATCGAGCTGCGCTCGCGATTCACTCTCGATGGACATCCGTCCTTACGTTCGTTCTGCCGGAGCGGAGAGTGAGATATCGGCGCCGGGACCTGCGCCGGCTTTACCGTGCGGCTGCGAGGCAGACACGTAACGAAATGAAAAGCGATCCGCCGTGCACCGTGCACCGTGCCACAACGGCGGATACGACGAGGAAGAGCAGAGGGGCATTCCCATCCGCCTGCCTGTGTGTGATCGAACGATCGGATGCGGCTGGGTAAATACCGGCACCGCGCGACCATCCATTCACCGGCATTGTCGTTAAAAAAAAAAAAGGAAAAAGAACGATGGCGAGGTCGGCAAACGATTATCTGGGATGTTCCGCGCCGCCCAAGTGTGCGACGTTCGCTCACCGTTGACACAAATTCGGCCTTCGTGTCGTCGCATCGTTATCGCTACAGAAGTGCTCACTTATGGATGGTCATTTGCATAATTAAGTATAGGGCGGTCCAAAAGAAAGTGCAAATACAGTTTGCCAGTTTTGATTCAACCAGCATCCATTTTTACAAAGATAAAATCTAAAGGAAAAAAAGGACTGTTTTGAAATAAATATGAAAAAGATTTGGTTATAAGCTTCTGATCAAATAAATTATTTTAAGATGCTACCCAAGGCTGTTTTTTTTTTAGTGCGGCCGCGAAATGTTCTAGCTGTTACAGCGTTAACAGAGTTTTCCCACGGTGTAGCCAATAGAATTGAACAAGCATTGGAAGCCTATATCGATGGCGAACATCGAAACCCGTGTCCTTCGTTTTACGTAACTACCTGGCATCGTTTACGCTCGTTAGCCAGTGGCATATATATGTACATCGATACAGCAAGACGGTATATCTAACGCGCTTCGCAAAATAAGCGACTCTTTCGTGAACATATAATAACAATGTAATATAAGGGAATTGCATATTGCTGCTTTCTCGGAATGTCGTTATTCGATAATGGCGCGTTACGGTAGATATTTTTTTTAAAACATAGGTTAATGACTGTTGCAAAATAGCAAAATAGCTCGGATATTTTGGGATGTCTCAAGATCCTAGATCGTAACAACGAATTTTAATGTTGACTTGGACAAATTACTTGAGAGAAACTAAATCGGGAAGAGGAAAAATTGCTGAATCCACATAATTGCCTGTTTTCGTAGAGAAGAAATCAAACATTAAATTAATATCCAATTTCAAAAGTCAGATACATATTTAATGTCGCAAGAAAAATTGCTGTCAATTCATTTTTATTAATCTATTTTTGTAAAAAATTGTTTACAAGTAAATACATTTAAAATAAAACACGCAATTACAAACAAAATGTTATTTATATTGGGATTGAGAAATAATCTGATTCACGTTCTCATTTCTATATAGATCCCTTCGCTCTCACTTTTAACTGAAAACATGTGTGTCTGACTTTCATTCCTATATCACCTGTTATGTTAACACGTCTTATTACTACACATAAGTGAAATCTTCGTCGATTTGTCGTTTTCAGAGGTAAATGCATCAACCTGCGGGTATGACGGTCTTACGTAAATAACATTTCTCGCAATGACTTGCGAAATAAGTGTAATAAACATTACCCGATATTCCAGTTTATGCGCTTGTGATATCTTCAAAGTTATGAAGAAGATCTCGGAAGAGAAATATAAATTTGAAATTCTTCAATATAAATTATGCAAGGTATCCAAATCTAAATGAGATATATAAAGAACGAGACTTACTTACTTTGTTCGGCATTATCTAAATTACAATTGCAATATTATACATAGAACAATACTAATTTCTACTCTCTTACTTTAAAATTGCTCCGCAACAGTTAATTTTTAAATTACTCCTTTAACTTTTTACGATTGTTCTATCTCGTTTAACTTTCGTTTCACTTTTTACCGCTTTAACGTCATTTTAAAACCTTTAGGTGCTTAGTGATTTTAAATTATATACGATACAATTGTTCATTCAGCATCACAATCTACATAATACGATTTGGAATCCGAATGACGGTACAACAAAGAACGCAATCGATCCGATCAAATTTACGTAAATTGATCTCATCGTTTTCCGATGAGCAACAACGGTGTCGTTGGCCCGTATAAATGAAAGCCATTTCCTCATTACGAGCAGGACGTATGAAAAGGCACATAGAATTTCGAACAAGTAAATGACAGCAAATTGTATTAAAATAAAAATGCATGTTTATTGTTTGGATAAGAATGTTTATAAACATTTATTACACATATTTCACTATTTATTATATCTTCAACAAATATCATTATTAATTTAAAAAATCTCAACAATAATTAATATAATATTAAGATAAATGTACCAATGCCAGGACACATATACCTATGTCTGAACATTTTTATCATTTTAGTCCTTAAATAAGTTATAACGCGAATTAATTAAGTCTTCAAATTAAAGAGAATCAAAGATAAAAATATTTTTCTTGTATTATACTTTTATCCGAATAAGTAATTTTTACTTTGCCAGAAAATAATAAACACAATTTAGAATTTTTATTGACTATATATTAGAAATGATTATAATCGTGACTGGGGTAATATTTTAAACCCTGGCTGGGGTAATATTTTCCGCAACGAATGTAATATTTAATTAAGATGCTTATATATAAGCATATAAAATTACTTCAATTCAGAACGACCAGAATCCTTGGTCGAAACGCGATGACGATCTGTCACGACGATTATAATCGTTGCCGGTAGTCAATTAAAAAATTCTTAATTGTGTTTATACTTTTATCTTTGATTTTAATTCGCGTTATACTTATTTAAAGACTACAATGATAAAGGTGTCCAGACATAGGGCTTTAAATGTTTCGGCATTGGTACATTTATCTTATAATATTGGAATATTACAAGGATAAAATATTCCAATACGTTGAAGGGATATTTTTAACGTGAAATAGATCCAACCAAGGTTGAGCGTTTTTACGCATAAAATTTAATAATCTACATCTATACATATGTATGCAATGTAAATTATATGTCATGTAAACAATGAGTAATCCCATGAATCATCGAATATTCATATTTCGTCAGAAATATATCGGAAAATGTTTTGTTTGCAATTTTATTTTTAGTTACCAAATAACAGTAACTGAAAATAAAATTGCAAACAAAACATAAATTCCCGATATATCACAATTTTTAGCATCCCACGAAGTTAACAGATCAGACCAATAAATAATAATAATTCCATATTAATATCACATTTTTCCGCCAGGGTTTAGACTGTTTACTAAACAATGTTTAGAGCGTACGATATGTAAACAAATATTTTTAAAGAAACACGACCTGCAGCATAGAACAATTTAATATAAAAGATTACAGAATGACTACCTTATCGACAACCACTCGAATTTAGCGAGGACGCAAAAGTTGGACTAGGGCAAAGTCGGATTACAGAAACAGTGTTGCTTTACCGACGATGATTCGCGACCGACTCGTAAGGGGGAAGAGAAGAGGGAGTCGAGCCAATTAGGAGTTAGGAAAGCCGGAGCCGGAGGCCGGAGCAAGTAGTACGTAGTGCGACACTCGCCGCGCGAGCGCGAGCGCCGAACACCGAACAGTTGTAAGTTTGCGCTTGACGCGAGTCGTTGTCATCAGTTGTCATCGTCTCTTGTCGGTGCAGCAACACAGCAGCGTTCCGTCGCGTCCGTTCGCAGAGCGAGTGTGAGATTTTCGTGGGTCTCTTGCTTCACGCGGGGCGTGTGAATGCTGTGAATGCGCGCGTGCGACCGCGACAACTTGAATTGAAGTCGAGCTCGACGGTAGTACGACGGGCGACGTCGATCGCGACGAGAGGCACGGCATCGCGGCCGCCCCGCGTGAAATGAGTGCTCGCGCGACCGACGGCTGTGCTGCTTCGTCGCGGCGCGTAGTCCCGTACGTGCGAGAGGCGGCACTGTGAAACGAGAGGAAGCGGCGGACGAGGAGGTGGAGGAGGAGGAGGAGGAGAGGGAGAGGAACGCGGCGCATCCCGCTCGAGGAAAAAAAGCAGGACAGAGTGGAATCTCGAATCTCGTCGTGAGTGTCGTGACGAGGACAAGAGAGGGCGAGACGGGAGAAGAAAGAGAAAGAGAGCATTGTCCTCCGCGAGGATAGCATCGTGTTGTCCTTGCCACGACACTAACCTCAGTGTCCTCAGTCCTCAGTCCAACTGGTCTCACAGACCTCGCGGTCTCAGGTCTCAGGTCTCAGTCAGCAGTCAGCGCTGCGCGCACAGCCACAGCCAAAGCCACAGCCGCGTCACGATCGCCGCTCGTCGATCGACGTCCGTCCATCCGTCTCCTCGGATCTGTCAATTGAGGGGGGCCGCCGCCGTGCGCGAGGGAGACCTGCGAGAGAGGCGGGTATCGGTCCGTTCGATCGCGCACGGGATGCCATCCCCGCCGTCGCCGTCGTCGTCGCCCTCGTCGTCCCCGTCGTCACCGTCGCCGTCGGCTTTACGCTAAAAATATGCGGCAGTGAGAAACGGACGGCGGAGCACCGCCCGTGGCAGAGCCGAAGCTCTGCTGCTGACTCTCGGCTGCGTGTGTGCTAGGTCCGCTGGTGCCGGAGGGCGAGGGGGGAGGGAGGGAGGGAGGAGGAAGACGAAACCAGACTAGGAGGACCCCGCGATCGGGGACCACGACCAAGGGGGGTGATCATCGCGCGACAGCCCACCGACGAAAGGAGCACCGAGGAAAATGGCGGACCTCGAGGCGGTGCTGGCCGATGTCAGCTACCTGATGGCCATGGAGAAGAGCAAGTGCACGCCGGCAGCCCGTGCCAGCAAGAAGATCATTCTGCCGGATCCTAGGTACGCACTCCTCACCGCGACGCGATTTCCGGCGGCGTTGCGTGCGGTTCGATACGGGGTGGAGGAGGAGGAGGAGGAGGCAGCGGCGGCAGTGGTCCGTCTATCCGTCCATCCGTCCATCCCGTCCGTCTATCCGCACGTCCGCCGGAGAACCTCTCCCCGTTTCCTGCCTCTCCCTTCCGCCTATTTTCTTCCCCGTTCTTCCTTCGCGAGAGCTCTATCTCTTTCTTTCTCTCTCGCGCCAGGAATAAATAATGTTTACAAACAAAACGCCGCGGTTGACCACTCGGGGTCCGACGCGCGTGCCTCCGATCGCAGCCGGCGTCGCAACGTCAAAATTCTCGCTCTCCAATGCCCCATGTAAATCCGTCCGATAGCTTCGCGATCCGGAGGACCGCGAAGCTATCAAACGGATTCACGCGATCTCGGCAACGGCAAATCGGATTCACGTGCTCGCCGGAGGATCGATCCCCGCTGCACCTCGGAAGTTGA
Source organism: Temnothorax curvispinosus (assembly GCF_003070985.1). Lineage (NCBI taxonomy): Eukaryota > Metazoa > Arthropoda > Insecta > Hymenoptera > Formicidae > Temnothorax > Temnothorax curvispinosus. Next base: position 287,662 of record NW_020216870.1, on the reverse strand, counting down.
TTAAATCGTCCGCCCCGTGACATTTTGACGTTAAAAGTTTCTCTCAACTTTCTCTCGAGGGAGAAAAAGACTGACCGGTCTACCTCTGATCCCTCACGCTATGATATCGACATTCCGTATCAATCTACGTCTACGTGCACAAATATATAACGCACACCCCGTATATCCTGGTGTTGCACTCGTTAAACTTCGGTTTACCTTTGGAAGATTCATACCGGGGATAGAATAAATTTTGTCCCCTCCCCCGCCCCGCGTTCTCTCTTTCTCTTCCTTTCGCGAAAACCTTCCCGCTGATCGGTACTTTGCATCGATTATAACTTGCCAATGTTTACACCGTTCGCGTTATTTTCGGTCCGCGAACCGCGGATGTTAACCGTAGCTTTCGGCCTCGTGAAAATATAAGTCGACGAGGTAGGAGAGCGGGACTACGTTTTTGCTGGCGACACGCCAAGCAAGCGCGAGCGTTTCACGTGCGCGGCCGAAAAACGCTGAATAAGGGAAAACTGGCGCGAAGGGCGCCGCGCCGCGCGACGGACAATTAAAGCGAGGCCAGGAACTTTCACGCGGGTGACCGTCGCTCGAGAGCACGTGCTTTCCCTCCCGTACATCATTTCTCGTTATTTCCCTTTGTAGCCAGAAATGAATGCAACGAAATTGAAACTATTGCAGAGGCTTACACAAGTTTTACAAATCGCCAAGTTGAAATGACCGGGGAGAGTTTAGCCTATTAGATAACCAGATCTGGAAATATGGCCGTTTTCTCATCTCTCATCGAACGTTTCGAGCATTAATTTTTTTTATTCTCTTCATCAATCTATATATATATAATCGAATGTTCCGACTGACTCATCAACGCCCAGCCCAAACCCTTAAACCTAGAAACATGAAATTCGGGGAGTATATTCCTTCCATGACGTAAGCACCCACTAAGAAGGGATTTTTAGAAATTCGACTCCTAACGGTGTGAAAAGGGGTAAAATGTGTTACCGTAGCGAAGCACGGGTATCAAGCTAGATACTTAATTAAAATCTTAATTAAGCGTTAAGACCCTAATAAAGTTTGGGGCGTGTTCTTAACGAATACTTTGGTGACACGCGATTTAAATCGTTATTTAGCTTTTTTAAAACTCTTCCTCTTTTCCGCTCCTTCCGCAAATATTCAGCTTAATTTATCTTCGGGGCTTACGTAAAATCTCTAGAGTGCATCAAAGCGATGCGTTCGGCGGCGGCCCAATTCCACCGTAATGCTCGGAATCCATTCATTTACGTAATTAATTTTATGGCTCGGCGGTGCTTCACGCTCGCGAAGAACTGATAGAATCAGTGGGTCGCGTGTCACGAAGTGTCCTTGTGTAAACACGCACACACACATACACACACGTACGCAACACCCCAGACACATCCTATTAATACATCCTATCTCGTGCATCCATATTCTTTACGTCAACGATATTCGTGTATAAGTAATTCACTTTTATTACTCTCGGCCTGCGAGATAAAGGAAGGAAATGGCCGCGTAACCGTTCCGTTTATCCCCCGAAAACGCGGCGCACGGTAGTTCCTTTGTCGATTATATTCCCCTCGCGTATAATCACAGAAAATGCGGTTTCTTTGGCGCGCCGAACTTGGTGCGCGAATGAATGGACCGCGTTGAATATCGGATTACATCTCGCTGCGTCCGTCAATGGAGCCTTAAAGTCGATCGTCTTGAAACATTTCGATTCGCCCGTCGTCGCTTGTGAACGACGCGACGCGTCTCTCTTGTCCTCACCTCGCAGTGCCTCGCACGATAGAGCGAAGGAGGCTCGCCGTCGCCGTTGGCGTCGGAGCGGAGCAGCAACTCCGGGTATCGATTTATTCGACACGCGGTATCTGTCTCGCGAAAGTTCGCTAAACTGTATTCAGCCAGCGGCGAAGTTCTAGGAAACGTTCAGTCGATTTATGAGCGATTCCTCCGAAGCGCATCGCGAGCGACTCCGCAGCAGCGATTCCGTGTAATTAAACGCGTATAGACACGCTCTCGAGCGCATCGAAACATTCTGCGACGTTTCTGCACAATCCGCGACTCTCGCGGTCCCCCTCACGATCGAAAGACTGTGTACGGGTTGGATTTATCTTCGAGTTGGATTTATCTTCGCGTTTACGCGAAAGTCGGGCACGGCTTTGATCGCCGATATAAGCGAGATAAACTTTTGCATGACGGGATAATGGGAAATTCTCTCGGCGTTAACGAGTTTACGAGTCGCCGTAATATTGTGGACGGCTCCTCCGCGTGGTTCGAGGAAGAAACTGAGAGCGAAACTCCGGGCTCCGACACTTTTTTTCATTTTATTGGATTAAGCTCGCGGCTCCGAGGTAATCAAGAATCGCGCGGGTTTGTCTCACGCCGCTTAATATCGTCTCATTTAGAACTATAATACGGGCTATTAATATACGGGGTCGGCTTATAGCAGACGGACGGGCACGTAGTATCGATCCCGTTTCTGCGTTTCGGCCCGATTAATCGTCGTCCTCTGGTCACCCTACCCTGTGGCCATTAAATTCGGATTAGCCAGCGTGAGATCCATTACCGGTTTGCACAGAGTCCGCCTCGCGCGTTTGCATCCGTCAGCTACTCCGCGTAGACCGTAACGCCGTAACAACCAAGCCCGCAGTGTCGCGCTTTTATGGATCGCGTGTTCGCGAAACTTACTCGCGCGCCGATCTATAGAAGCGAGATTCCTCCCGAGCGCGCCGCAGAAATAATACTCCGATTTTTCTGATCAGCCTTCGATTATTACGGCCGGATCGGATTCTCCGATATATCCCCCGCAATAGGTACATTCTAAAAAATGTCAGAGTGCGCGAGTTGTTTTTAGCTCATTATTTTTGCAACGCCTTTGTGGAACTTGGCGAACGGCGCGGCGGATCTGCATTAATCGTCGCGAAGCTCGTGCTCGTCGCTCGAGAGAGGCAGAGAGACTCGCGAGCCGCGGGACGCGTTCGCGGGACAAATCGCGCGCTCCGCTCGTTTCGACGATTATCGGCGCGATAAGGATTTCGTTTCCCGCAACTTGTCACCCCACCGACGTTATCGGAAAGAGGAGAAATGCGCGGCACGCGCTCGTTAGGCTCGTCCGGCGCGACGGCGGAGTTTGAGCGACCGAATGGGGACACCCCATCTCGGAGCGACCATCTTTTTTTCTCAAATAAACTATAACCAGGTCATATGCTTAGCTTACGTAGCGTAGTAATCGCTGAGAGAAGAGCTTAGTCGACTAATATTAGACTAAAATTAACCCCGACTAAAAGCGTTGACACTGGTCGAGTATACTCGACTTGTCACACCGACCCAGTCGACCGTACGTCGGCTGTATAAATCCGGTATAAGTCAACGCTGTCATCGACGACGTCGCATCAGCCTCTCTCCCTCTCGTCTCGTTCAGCGCTGGCTAATTAAAAGAGGAGAAAAAAATTGCACCTCCCGAGATGCGGCGGCGACGACGTCGAGATTATTCATGACAGCATTAATGCGCGTAACGGTATATCGCGTAGCCGTTGTAACCCTCGCCGCTTCACGGGGCGCTTGAGTTAAAAATGCGTGAACGCGCATCTGGCGGCGCGTCGGGATAACCGCGTGCCCTTCGAGTGCATTTCGCGCTCTTGCGAACCACTTGCAGAGGGATCGTGCCCCGTGTGCTTGCGTAAAATAAGATTCCGAAAGGGGAGAAAAATCCCGAGAACCCGGGAGCCGGAGAGATCGAGAGAACACACGGTGAATTACGAGTCGCGTTCATAAATCGCGTAGAGGAAAAAGTATATACGCAGTTTATGTAATATTTCAAGCGTGCGTGCGGTACGAACGTACAAAATTACGATGCGGAAACATAGTATTTAACAGAGGATCTCGCGAAAGGAGAAAAAAAAATATACCGCGTGATTCATTAGAATGTCACGTATAGCGGGCGATATTCGTCGAGCTCTCTGTTACGTGTGAAACGCGACACGTAACATTTTAATAAAATAAAGGTAGACAATTGTTCGCTTATAAGACTTTATTTGGCACAGAGCAAATGGTATGAGTCGAAGGTGTGTTTGCTCAAAGGAATGAGGTTTAATTTCCGTTGATATATGTGTTATAACCAATAATGGAACGCTTTATAACAATGTCAGAAGTAGGAGTTGCGGCTTCTTAGAAGAGAACTAGAGAACAAGTAAAACAGAAAGGTTGACGCATGATGCAAAGATTCGTTGGAATGGAACTGGTTTTCGTAATTATACATGGTGACGCGGAAGTTCAGAAAAAGAGTTTTGGATAAAAAGTAGGAGAAAGTAAGTGAACCACGAGGTATAAGGGTTTAGACAGATAGCGGGACTTGGACTTATTAGACTTTAATTGTTACTCTAGAAAAGTTTGTCTGGAAAAAACGGTCTTGCAAAAAATTTTATAAACACACGAGATATACGTTATGAGATACGCGGCACGTAACAGCTCACGAGGGACCGCCGGCTCTTTCCGTGGCATTTACTTTCTTACGAGCTCATTCTCTACGTTTTTACATTCGACATTTCACGGAGACCGACGCCTCGGAGGCACCGAGGGACACTTGGCGCTCGTGCGTGCCGTAACATCCTTGAATTGAACTACAAAGTATACGACCACGACCCGATGCTGTGCGATGCCACCGGTATACGTGCCGCCCCGGTCTAATACAGTAGAGTAGGAGCTCGGGAACAACTCAATTTTCGACTTTGATTAACCGCCGTCGTCCCGCGTGAGATACCTAGGTATAGTAGGTATAGGGGCCTCGGTATCGCGTCGATACAGCTCGGTATTCGGTATCCCACTGCGCGATTCTGCGTGCCGCGGCGAGGAACAGTCGTGGTAAATTTCCTGGCTGGTGCTTACAGAAAAAATATACGTAGCGCGGAGATAGCGGTTGCGTAGGTGTACAATGCAAATGTAAACTCTGGTCTTCTCCGTATTTCTTTTTTTCCCGCCCCTTTCCTTCTTTTCCTCTCTTTCTCCCTCATCTATTATGAAACATTGCGGGGTTTTCGCGAGCAAACGGGCGTATTGCCGCGGCAACGAATTCTTGAAAGTGGGAATCTTGCAAGAAGACGCGGGGGCGAAACGGAGTACCTTGTTTCGGTCCATAAATAGTCGAATCATATTGCTAGTGTTGATGCTCGGTAAAGTTTGCTCTCTACTCTATCTATTTATCTCCCTTTCTCTCTCTCTCTCTCTCTCTTTCTGTTAACGCGCACCATTTTGTTCGTCGATGTACGCTTCTCCGATGCCTCTTTTTCTCTCTCTCCTGAAATTCTTCCGATTCGCAAAACGGCTTCCTATAAATCCCCGGATTATTACGACGAAGCGAGCCGTGAGCGTATTAGTTCGCGAGGAATTATCGATATATATCTCTATCACCACGTTAATCCTCCGCTCGCTTTCGTAACCGATTCTTCCACATGTTTCTTGTTCCAATTTAATTATATATATATTCTCTGTAAATAGAGTTTTATTCGTTAGAACACGGTTCTCTTGTTGAAAGGATTCAAGCGCGACGGTATTGGCGTTATCCATCAGTGTCGTCGGACGGGATCGGTTAATCGTTGATTGGCTCAGGTGGGATCGATAAAATACTGGGCCACTCGCTCTTCTCTCGGTATTCAGAACGGATAACTGCTATCCCGTTTTCACGCGCGGAAGGGAATAACTCCGGGCAAACACGAGGAAAAAGAAGCCTATAGCAACACTCCCGGAAGGACGTATCTCGGAGGAAGCTGTGGTCCCGGATGTAATTAAAGGTAGCAATCAACGAGCCGGGCAAACGCGCTCGTCGTCTCTCGCTAGCCTCGTGTGTCGCTATAAAAACGTCTCTGGCTCGGTTGTAAAAACAGCTTTTAGAGGGGAGTAAATAAACGAGAGAGCATCTCGCGAGAGAAGAGAGTCACGAGCGTTATTGTGAGCTTTCGTGATTGACTCTTGCTATAAATTAAGTAATTATGTTCGAGCGACATATGTGCTTTAACCCGCAATGGATAACTTTTCTCGGAATGCTCGAAGGAGGTCTTTTTGACTCCTCGCGAGTCTACCAGTACTTTTTAAACTCCGATATGTTTCTCGTTTTCCGTCGCAGTGATAAGTTTTAAATGTGCTCAACTAACTTGTAACTTTGCGAATAAAAACATTTTTAGTACGAGAGTCCGCGAGCATTTCATTCGTGTCGTTAACGTAAAACAGAACGGAACTTGGAACTCATTAAGGAAAATTACATGGCAAGAGTGAGTACGGCAAAAAATAAATGTTATATAATATCATATATAAAAGCGAATGAATCATATTGTGTAAATGAAATCGTATAAAGTATTCTGAGACGCGATTGACGAGTCTCGCGCTGTGTCGTGAAAGGCCATTTTCGACAGCCGCACAATTGAAATACGGTGGCGTATCTTTTCACGCGATGTCGCGCTCGCATTCACTCGCTCGCACACGTAACTGTCGCCATAAATAATGAGGATACCCCATCCGGCGCTACATGCATACATTAATTACCTCCTTTTATCGGCGCCGCAGCGCGCGTACAGTCGCCTGAATGGCAACCGCGAAACTACCCTATTCACGTTGGAAAAAAAGGGAGATTGCAGTCAAACCGAGGAGAAAGATGGTGGAACGGTGGTACGGAAGATTGAAAGTCCGGAAAGAGACTCGTAAGAGCCGCTGCCGAGATGAATCCGCTTTTTCGTCGCGAGCCTAAAAGGACATTCGAGAACGTGCACTCGAGGGCGCTCGTTCGTTAATCCGAAGATCCGAAGCCGCTTTTACGGACAAAGTGTAATTTTCCCGTCGTCAAATTGCTCGCGGAAAACGACGGCAGCAGAGCCGACGGAAACGGATAGTAACGCCGTCGGTTGATGGAAATATCGTCTAAAGTCTAGCATGAGTTCTCTCTCTCTCTCTCTCTCTCTCTCTCTCTCTCTCTCTCTCTCTCTTTTTCTCTTGATGCGCGCTCGCTCGCTTGTTTACGCGATTTTAACTGTGTTCACGATTTTAGCCTGAGAGGCAAGCAACTTTGGGAATGATTAATATACCGACGCGCTTCCACGCGCTCGGCTGCAGCTGGATCGCGTTATGCAACGCGAGGATAAATGACTTTGTCGAATCGAGTTGGCACCGAAGAGTATCCTGTCTGTCTTCGCGTACCACATCGACAGTGTGATTTCTTTCCCGATATAATAAATGGATCTATCTCAGTCCGGAAACGCGCTCAGCGCGTTTAGAAACATAATGTAGTGGAGCGTTAAAGATCCCGGTCTGGCGGTCTCCATGCGCGCGTAAAAAGGTCAAATGTCGCCTCCTTAATTTTACGTTGCATAACGCGAGTCAATCAGTCTTGCAAGCCAGTATTTTCTCGAACTTTTGCAACGCGAATTTTGTTTCTGGAACGACGCAATTTTCAGCAACAACGAATAGATCTGCGCGGTCGGTCAAACTGCCGAAAAAGAAGCTTCGGATTCCAATTTTTTTACTGCAGCGAAACAATAAGGATTGTAGCAGAAGAGGAAAGACCAGTTTTAAGACGCCAATGAAAGTGTTTATGCATTAATCACAATTATTAAAATAGCGGTTGTAAAGATACGAACGTACCGGACGCTCGCTTCGATTTCTTCTCATAAATGAAATTGAGGAAAAAAACACATCAGCGGAATGCATGGGATGCTCCTCTCGTAATTGACGTCGCGGCAATTAATTTTATTTGTGTTTCGCTACGGGAAAAATACGAATTGTTTTGATTGATGCACGCGCGGCAAAGTGTGACGCGAGCGAGTCTTTTGCGCGTCCCGGATATGTACTTTATGGAAATAAGTAAACGGCGGTGATCGTTGCAGCTTGGCTTTACCGCGCCGCGCGGTCGGCTAATGCAACCGAACGAGCAATCCCCGTTTCAATAAACTTCTTCATCTTCCTGCAGCAACGTTTACTGCGACGCACGCACGCCGCGCGGAGGTTTCGGTTTGATTTTTGAGGCACGAACAGAAATACGCCGGCGAGCGGCACGGTTTACGCAGTTTTAGCGCCGCGATTTCGACACAAGCCGAAAGCTGACGGTCAGTCGGCCGGTACTGTATGATTGCCGTTCAAAATCAAATTGCGTGCGGCTAATCGAGAGCGCCATTGTTACGAAAATCATCCAATTTTCATTATCGCGGTATCGACAGGGTCGATTAGGATAATAAGATCTATCTTTGTAATCACGCGATTACCGAGATACGCTCGGTTGAATCGATGAGATGGTTTGACGTTTACGACATAATATTGATAATTGCGATTCTCAGCGAAAGAACTCCACGTGAAGCTTGTTTTGAGATTCAATCTTCCTCGGATTTCATTCTTCGCGAAGGATCGCAGTCAATTCTGTCCGCTTCTCCGCTGAATAGTTCTCAAGCGTCCTAATAAGACTCCTGACTGATTTCTGCGAAACACGACGTTCAAAACTTTCAAGTTTTTGTTCCACGCGGAACTTTATGCTAAGCATCCTGCCGGACGCGAGTTTTGAGTTAAGATTTGAATGACGATTGTAAATAGACGTAAAAGACTGGCCGATCCAAAACCGAAATGATCGTTTTAAATTATTTTGATACTTTTGGGAATGGCATTTAATTTAGCAACAGGAAAGTTTCGGTCGTTTCCGTTTTTACGTGTATATTTTTTTTCTTGCGCTCGAGCAATTCGAAGCAATTAAAACAGAGTTCGCGTTCAGACGGATTTACATAACTGCCCACTCGTGTCTTTTTTCATAACCGTATAACATTGTGCTAGATTTTGAATTCATCGCGTCGATCGAACACGATCCGAACGGGGAGTGGAAGGGCCTGCCCGTTGCTGGATATACGCGATTATCTGGCGACGCTCCAACCAATCACTGGAAACACGGATTTATTTTGATCGGTTGTAAAGCTCATTCACCCCCGCTCGATACTCGGTGTTCCACCCTACCGTGGATTAAAATCTTTCCCCCACGGCTACCCAGAAATTGACCCGAATCAAACTTTACAGCCAACCGAGCCTTTATCCCCCGAGCTCCATCACTTAAATTGTCATGTTTACGCCGCTTCTACCTTTATATCTTTATAAAAGCCCGGCATTATCGAAACACTTTTAAAATGCCAAGGCTCCAGCTGTTTATTCGCATTCCTCTTCTTTTTATACCTCCGATTAATTACAGGAAGTGATACTTCATCAACACTCGAGACACTTGAGACATCTTTGTTTCTTCACATGTGGAATCAGATAGAACGATCCCCTATACGCACGAATATACATTCAGAAAGAGACAAACGTGTGCGTTTTAGTCGATGAAGTCTTTTAAAGTCATCCTTGGGCAAGCTTCTTCGTTTCATTCTTCGCTTCCCTCAACGGCTTCCCTTTGTCAAATGATAATATAAATGATAAAAAGCGCTTTTACGTCAGCGTGAAATAAAAGTCGGCGTGACGTGGCCCAGAAGCGCGTTTGAGAATAAATTTTAATATTTGTTTTATAAGTAGTCGCTTTACATAATAACTCCTCGAGACTTTCGAAACGGTCCATGTGTCGTTTTCTTTTTTTTTTTAATGTTGCGCGATCGCGAAATTAAAAGTCCGCGTCGCCGCGCCGGCTGATCGACTCGGCTCCGATATTGTATAATTTAGCGCGAGAAATCAGCGCCCTTAGTATCTTTATTCTCTATGGTGACGAGCTCCCGAAAATACTGTTGCGTAAATAAAAAATTCATGGTAGGTGGAATGTTGCGGCGAACTCAATTATTTGTTTAACAAGGGCCGGCCGGAGAGGTGAAAAATCGATCCCCACGGACGATCGAACGAACGAGTGCGATACAAAGACGATTAATCATTGATAAAACTGACATGAAGATTTCAAAATCTTGTAGTGGATCGAAGTAGGGTATTTCTGATGACAAAGTAATTTCAGTGGCAATTGTCCGATCGTCAGCATCGAGTTGGTTAGAAGAAAATGAAATAGGCGGAACGGTTCAATAATATAATTAGGTTCTTTGCAAGTTTATAAGATGCTTATATTAGCAGTAATTAATTCAGGACGAGATATTACATTTCCAGCTTTAGCACGGCATAATAGCTGCATTTTAAAACCATTCGCAAAGACAGTCGGCACGTGGCTCGAAACGTATAAAATTCTCCAAAATTATTATTATTAGGCATAAAATCCCGTCCAATGATTGAAAATGCTTATTTTAAAAAACCTGTAATGTCGTTGGGATTAAAGATAAAAGTGAAATATATTTCATTGTCTTATATTTTTTCGCAAGAATTAAAATATTACAAATCATTTTATCTTTTCCTGTGGTGTATATTTCCCAATAAGATCGTGCGTACGCGAAAATAAATCGTCGCGGAGAAACGCGCGCGTCCCGAGAAATGCACTCTTGACGCACACGCCCTTTAACGTTATCTCTTCAAGAGTCATCGATTACGTTCTTGTTATCGCAGGCACGTCGCTCACTTTCCAGTCTCGTTTGCCTCTTTTTCAATCGCCTGGTCACTCTCATGAGCCAGTTCGACTGAAATAGCCGCGCTACCGATTGCGGACGATCGAGTTGCGTTACGGATGTATCCTCGCGTGATGCATCCATCGCGAAGCAATTGACACGCGATGCTGCGATGATAATGGCACTTTACGATACTTGATTTGACTCGATACACCGCAACTGCGTCTGACATTTCTCCCTTTTTTCTCTTTTTCTATCGAGCATTTGCGCAAGCACTCAATATATGACAGCCGGATCGAAACTTCAGAGTTAAATTAATGTTCCGAATCCTCGTCGATTGGCGAGAATTATTTAGCCCATCGCGCTGCGTAGTATTCGCTAAAACACCGGTTTGTGAAAGATGCTGCTCGGAGGAGAGGAGGAATCTTCCGCTCTCATTGTCAGTCGCTCGTATTGAAACGTCACTACGGCGCGGGCGTATAAATATTATAATATATACGCGTCGCACATCGTAGGATGTCCTCGACCAATTTATTATTTATGACGGTTAATTGGTTGTTTCAATATTTCAGCCGGACCCCGACAAAAATATCCGCCGGGATAACGAGAAGGACACGCGGTTTTATTTATTTATTGACTCCGCGGCAATGCGAAATGAACCCTCTTGTGCTCTAACACCCTAACGCCCACGTGCTTTCGCGTGGTACGCGCGGATCATTTGGATAACTGGATACGAAAGAGATGCGCGCTGTATTTTTTGTCAAATTGGCTGTTATCTGTCCGGTATCTGCGGAGGCAGCGCTTTTGTTATTCGAGCCCGCGGCTCTTGTCGTTCTTGATGCTTGCACCCGCGGATCGAGCTGTATCGATGACACAATGAACTATAATAACGGTTGTAATTCCGTCGTTTGACATTTTGATCAATCTCATCGTGATGTAGGCGCGACGGTGGCGATGGCGGATGACGGGATTTCGTGTCGCGCTAATATATTCCTCGCGAAACGCGCCGGGCACATTTTCGATAGATTTACATCGACGGCGACGCTTGATGGAATAACTGATCGGGTTTTGCCGCCACCCGGGCCGGAATCTCTCCGGAAATTTCAGGGATCTCTCCGGGTCCCCCGAATTTTCCAACGAGAAATATCTTTATGCGACTACATATTCGCTTTTGCATTTTTCCCTTTTGCGCTTTTATCAGTCTCTCGGAAAAAGGACCATGTCACCGTAGGCGACAACGATAAACTGTTGTTGATGGGAAAAATCGATCCTTTCTGTTTCAGCGTTCGGAGCGTCATGCACAGATATCTGGAGAAGAATAACGAAGTAAACTTCGACAAAATATTTAATCAAATGTTAGGTGAGTAAGCTATCGCTCCGATAGTCCCGCGCCCTTCGTTCGCCACACTCTCGGCCCTCCCGCCCTTTGACGAGATCAAAGACAAAGGAGGCTTACATTTAGTTCGTAAATTCGCCCAAACTTCCCCAATTTAATTGCGCAGCGAGGAGAACCTTCTCTCAACGTGCCTTTTTATCTCTCTGTGTTCGGTAGTAGTACGATCCAATTATATATAGACCTCAAATATCGGTATATTGTCTCTCGCTCTCTCTTTCTCTCTCCCTTTTTCTCTTTCACTCTAATTAATGCAATCATACAAAATGCATGCGTATATTATTCATAATATTTATACATACACTGTTAAAATATAAATAAAGGTCAGGCTTGTATGTATCAAACAATAAAATAAACGTTACCGGTCAATAACGAGCAAGAGATTGTTAAAATTCAAAAAGGTATATTGTTACAAACAATTGTTAAAATGGGACGTTTCGGCAACACCGTGCCTTTCTCAGCCAAATTTAATAGAATTGATAACATTATATATACGAATAGTCAGGAATCATACATTTCTATACATCCAATAAGTACAGTAAGAATGTCATAAAATCGTAATCGCTGTACAAGTACGGTCCTTAATTGAAAGTTGAGTCATAGAATTGTTGAACGAAAAAAACCGGAATTGCTGCACATTTTTAAAAACCTTAATTGAAAGCGAATAATAGGATCGAAACAAACTTAGTAACAATTCATAGGAATTTAATTATTTGTCTATTTACATCCTTTGTTGGCAATCGATTCTTGTAGAGCGATAATGCTCAGTCACACACAAGATTTGATACAGTACGGTTGCTTGGGATACATTTCTATAGCTTGATCCTACATTTAGTCTCACTCAGTACGTATAATCGTAACAAATTCTTACATTTACTCGCTCTTACAAGTTTTTAATTTACAGTTTTTACAGTTTATATACACATTCTATTTTAACTATTGACTCTTGATTCTGACGTGATAACATCGCTGACTGACTCGATTCATTCCCACTGCCGACTGAGGAATAAATCATGGATCCTATTATTCGACTTTCAATTAAGGTTTTTAAAAATGTGCAGCGATTCCGGTTTTTTTCGTTCAACAATTCTATGATTCAACTTTCAATTAAAGATCGTACTTGTACAGCGATTACGATTTTATGACATTCTTACTGTATATACTTATTGGATGTAGAAATGTATGATTCCTGACTATTCGTATATATAATGTTATTAATTCTATTAAATTTTGCTGAGGAAGGCACGGTGTTGCCGAAACGTCTCATTTTAACAATTGTTTGTAACAATATATCTTTTTGAATTTTAACAATCTTTTGCTTGTTATTGACCCGTAACCTTTATTTTATTGTTTGATACACCGTTAAAGGTTAAAGGATGAAATTTAAACCAATACCATGAGTTAGATTTATTTTGTTATTTTTAACTACCATATGCGTCAAAATTTATCAGTTTGAAATAAAATAGGATTATTTTAACTCCATTGGTTTAGTCAAATTAACATTGTTTTAGTTAAATTAACTACATATTGAGTAGGACCAGTGGTGACCTATAGAATAGTTAAACATTACTAAAAATTGAGTTTAATTTAACTTTATGAATTTAACAGTGTATAGATAAACATAGCCGCGGTCACCGTACCAATTAATTTCTCGCAACTTGTTTCGCACCGTGAATTTCGGAGATTTTCAACGTAACGCGGCGCAACGCGAGCGTAAATATTCGTCCATGCAAAAAATTTCACCGAAAACCATTCTCTGAGGTAATCGACAGTCTCGTTTATGAATCGCTAATTAAGTGTTCCCTTGTTCGTAAAGCGTTATTTTAATACGATATTAAATCGAGCAGCAATTAAATTTGTTATCTCTCAAATTAATCGATAGAATTGAATAATGTACATTCCATCCTGAATTGTAGAACGCGATTTGATCACCGGCCTGAGATGACCTGGAAAAAAAAGACACCTGGTCCCTTTGGCGGGACCGCGCCAATTTAACACGGATGATTCGTCTTTCGGTCGCCAGTTATCGTTATTATCTATCTCTTTTTTTTTCGCGAGAGTAGAGAAACGGCGTTAAATGTTAGCGAGAGCTGTGACAATTTACTGAAAGTTGCCGATGTCAAGCAAACTCCACATGTACTTCCAGGTTACCTTTTATTCAAAGACTTCTGCGAGACTGTAGCGGAGGAACCGATTCCGCAACTTAGGTTTTACGAAGAGGTTCGTGTTTTTTAGTCCGCACACACTATATATATTATATATAGTTAAGTTTTCAGTACCGTCGCATATACCACACACCCGCTGGCACCCCGACTGCATAAAGAAATTTCATGTTTGTGCATTGTAGATCAAGGCGTACGAGAAGCTCGAGTGCCCGGAGGAGAGGAGAAAACTCGCCCGGGAGATCTACGACAATTATATTATGAAAGAGTTACTGGCGCATTCTCACGTGAGTGTATATATCGACGTGGCACCGAATTACGTTTCCTCCTGTAATATATAATAATTGTAGGAGAATTTTCTCTTCCCCTCTCTTGGTGTATGTGACTTTTTAATGCACACGACGCGTCTCTATCTTTTTGCAGGAATACTCGCAAGAGGCGGTATCTCACGTGCATAAATATCTCATGAAAAATGAAGTCCCAGTTAACTTGTTCGAGGTAGGTCATTGTCTCGTGACCTTATCCGCGCGATTGCGCGTACATGATCGATATTGTTCGTGACTTACGAAACTTTTTCTATGTTTTTTTTTTTTGTTTTGTTTGTAGCCGTACATCGAGGAAATATTTAACCATCTGCGAGGGGAGCCGTTTCAGAAATTTCTGGAAAGGTACAAATAACATCCTGAGCTCTCGCGAATAAAAATGAACCTGTACGTGACGTAACTTACGATTAAAAGAAAATTGTGTATGTTCTAGCGATAAGTACACCCGTTTCTGCCAGTGGAAAAACTTAGAGTTGAATATCCAGGTAAAGATTTGTCCCGTTTTTCTCGTCCTTTTTCAAGGACGGAATTTTCGAGATTAAATTATCGCACGTTTTATAACGGAAATTGCAGCTGACGATGAACGACTTCAGCGTGCATCGAATAATAGGTAGGGGCGGCTTCGGCGAGGTGTACGGTTGCCGGAAAGCGGACACGGGCAAGATGTATGCCATGAAATGCCTGGATAAAAAGCGCATTAAAATGAAGCAGGGTGAAACGTTAGCTCTCAACGAGAGGATAATGCTCTCGCTAGTCAGTACCGGGGTAAGGAACTTGTTTTTTTTCTCTCTTGTTGTAAAAAATGATGCCCTCGCGTTTAATCACGGTGATACGACGTGACATGATAAAGCGTTGTTATCACAGGTGGACTGCCCATTCATAGTGTGCATGACGTATGCGTTTCACACCGCCGACAAGCTGTGCTTTATATTGGATCTGATGAACGGCGGCGATCTGCATTACCACCTAAACCAACACGGAGTCTTCAACGAGCCGGAAGTGAAGTTCTACGCCGCGGAAATGATCCTCGGCCTCGAGCACATGCACCGCAGGTACATTGTCTACCGTGATCTGAAGCCCGCGAACATACTGCTGGACGAGCACGGACATGTCAGGATATCGGATCTGGGATTGGCATGTGATTTCTCAAAGAAGAAGCCGCACGCGAGTGTGTACGTACATGTAGCCCAAGTCCGATCGAACTTTTCAATCTATAACGCAACGATCTGAACTTGTTATTCTGTAATAGCGGCACCCACGGATACATGGCGCCGGAGGTACTCTCAAAGAACACCCCATACGATTCGAGTGCGGATTGGTTTTCCTTCGGTTGCGTGCTGTACAAGCTCTTGATAGGACGCAGTCCGTTCAGGCAACAAAATACCAAGGACAAACACGAAATAGATCGTATGACGCTAACCATGGTGCGTTGTTAAGATATTCTCGCTGGAAATTTCCCAGTCGCCGCGATCATATTTGTTTGTGACGATATGTCAAAAGTCAAAAATTTACATGAATCTTTTATGTATGTCGAAATAAATTACACCTTTGTATATATGCTGCCATTTGTGTTGATAGAATAGATCTGCGAAAAAATATCAAACTTTTTAGTGAGTTAATCGATAGCTGTTAATCTTTATAAGATTTCTTTTACTTCGGAAAAACAAGATTTACATTACTTTTTGATTATTTTTCTATTTACTAATAGAAGAATTATTAAAAACTAATTTATTTTTGTATACAGCATAGAAAAAATAAATGTAGTCTTTTTGCTTCTGATATCATAATCTGATGTGGATCGTAGTGATCGATCGGAAGATTCCAAGCGATTTCACAAAGATCTCTCGAGAAACTTAGACACACGACGATTCTCAACTTAATTTTTTTAATCAATTGCAGAACGTCGGAATACCGGAGACATTCTCGCGGGATTTGCAGTCGCTGTTGGAAGGTTTGCTACAACGGGACATCAACAACAGACTCGGCTGTTGTGGCAACGGCGCGGATGAGCTAAAGGCGCACCCGTTTTTCAGTGGTATCGATTGGCAGCAGGTGTACTTGCTAAAGTACACGCCGCCGTTAATACCGCCGCGCGGTGAGGTCAACGCCGCGGACGCCTTCGACATCGGATCCTTCGACGAGGAAGACACGAAAGGAATCAAGCTGACGGAAGCGGATCAAGACCTGTACAAAAACTTTCCTCTTGTCATCTCCGAAAGATGGCAGACTGAAGTGGCCGAGACTGTGTTCGAGACAATCAATAATGAAGCAGACAAGGTAAGATAAATATTTCATCTTATTGCCCATAATAACTTGATTATCGACTCTTTACTAACATAAAGATTTCACTTTGTTTCGTCCTCGTAGTTGGAAAATAAAAAGAAGGCGAAACAAAAACAGCGGTTTGATACAGATGAGAAAGGTAAGTGTGTCATACGTATCGCATGGATGCTCTAGAATCCGAATGGAATTGTAATCGGCATCGGTCATTTATACTTACAGGTTCAGACTGTATATTACACGGTTATATAAAGAAATTAGGAGGTCCATTCGCGAGCGCATGGCAGACGCGCTACGCGAAACTATATCCGAATCGGTTAGAGTTACATCCTGAATCAGCGACCAAGCCTGAGCTCGTGTTTCTCGATCAAGTAAGTACATACATCATGTTCCAAGGATGACAGAGTATATTAAAGGAGGTCAAAAAGTTAAATCGTGATCTTTTCAAAATATATAGTGATCCTGTTACTTAATGTGTGATATGATACGTTTCACATTTCACCTCGTTCGAGAAAAAGAGTAACTTACATTATGCAATATGAAACATTTTCAGGTTGAGGAAGTAGGAGCGGACTTACAGCTCGTAAAAGGGGAACAGTGCATTATAATGCGTACGAGGGACGCGAAAATCGTACTTACAAATGCCGTAAGTGAATCTTTCAGTGTCTCTATTGATGATATACTTTGCGATAAAATGCAACAATTAGAATTCAGACAAGTGACCTTAACTGTTCATGATCTAACTGTTCAAATAGTTCAAGGTGGAAACTTTCAAGTTTCAATGTTGGATAGTTCATACATTAATGAAAACTATTAATGAGGGCTAGAGCCTATTAATGAGTCTCGAAATGGAAGAGATTTAAGATTCTCAAGCAGAAAATTTGAATAACACGATCATTGAACAATTAGAACACTCGTAAGTTTTAAACGCTACTAATAATGATAATTGACTTGCCATAGGATGAGATAAGCTTGAAAGAGTGGGCGCTCTCGTTAAGATCGGCACACAAATGCTCAATGGAGATGCTCGGAAATATGGCGAGAAAAGCAGGCAAGATCTACGGGACTGAACGGGACGCAGTGATCCCGGCGACGCAGCGGTCCACGAACGGCAACTAGCCCATTGTCGTCATGTGCGACGTCGCACCGTCATACTCCAGTCCCACTGCCCCGCAGCAGCGACAGCAGCAACAACTTTTTTTATACTAAACGGATGATGGAGAGAGCAGCGATGGATGGGAGAAAGAAAAAGGATTTAAGAAGAGAGCGCGAGGAACGTTTCATAGAATGGCAACGCAGGTAGTGCCTCTTCCTTCCGAAGGCTTATTCTGGACTTTAACGCTACAGTGTTAAAAAAAAGTGAACAAATCCTTCTTTTGGCGCACCTCGATCAAACGGAACGTCCCAAAGAAAATTTCGTTATATGGCGGATAGCGCTGCGCTGTGTATTATAGAGACTCTAGCCAAGTAGTGTCGTACGTGCGTACGTTCTCCCAGGGCCATGAGGATTATGCGCGCGCGCCCATAAATACATACACATATTTACATACATATATACACGTACACCAAAAAAAACCATATGTACACGCAAGTAATCGCGGCTCCTTCTGGTCACTGGTGCGGGCGCGTAGGCATCTCGTTATATTTGTACATTAGTTGTATGTGCAACATGTGACATAGCGACTAGCGACCGACCGAGCGACGAACAAAAATTAACGGATAACACACGAAAAACACAAAACATACATCCGGTAGTGTATTATTATGACCTAGTACTCTCTACGCGATCCCGTACTCTTATTACTTTTTACGCGTTTTGTCGTACCGCTCGTTTACTTAATTTATTTACTAATGCAGAGAGAGAGAGAGAGACCAGTTTTATATTATCCTTATGATGAAACAAAAGTGACTCATTATTTATTGTGTTGTTAAGTGCGAAAGAATGAGAAAAAAAAGAGAGAAAACTCGTTTGTATATTAACCAAAAGTGAATCGAATACCGAATGCATGCAACATATGTACGCTCGAGTGGATATACGCGAGTCTGCTCTGGCAATAAAATATGCGATGAACGTAGATGAGAAGAGCTTTCTTTCGTCCTGCATCATGTATCAGTAGAGCAACGCTAAAGTCCAGTAAGTATTTGTGATCTCCATTACATCATGTTTTAAACAGATCGTAAATCTTTACGTAATCGTGATTGATGTGCGAAATTAACAAATGTTCGATTTAACAGTTGTACGAGAAAAGAATTACATATCAATGTCACGAATGAATTGGTCCATGGTCCATTTTTTATACCGTAACAATCGGAATTTGGTACATTTATGAAAGGTATAGATTTTATTTCAATAATCACGTTTATTGATCAAATGGTAGTAAATATCCTGTAACAGTTTTTCATTCGTGATTTACAAACGAATTAATACTCATAATTTATGTACGCGTGTTCGCTTCAAGTACCAAACTATTTAATATCCGCTGCGCACTTTTCGTCGAGAATATACATATATATAGGGATCGTTTGTAGAACCGTGAAAAAGTTTTATTTTCTAGGCTTACATCATATGATTATAACGTATTAAACTCATCGTAAGATTTACACGATACGAACATTATAACTAGCGATCACTGTGATAAAAAAAAAAGAGAGTATGTATAATAAGAAACGTTATATTTTATCTATCACGAATCTCCTTCAACAATAACGTCAACGTGGAATCCACCGTTCCGGCTGACTTGAGTCTTCGTTCCAGAGCTTCGAAGTCCGTTCTTTCGAGCCACGTTGGCGGATCGCTCTCCCTCGACGGCAAAGGACACAGCAGCCTTTCGACAGCGGCGCACAATCCGCACCACTCCCTAAATCCCAGTGGTTGCGATACGTCTCCTGTCACAGACTTCATATAAGATCGTTGTTCGTCCGTTAATGCCTTGCCGACCACTTCCCGAAGAGCCTCTTCGACGTCGCTCGGTGAAATGCGTCGCGCGCTGTGCAACGCCTCTTCGTTAAACTTATTAAATATTCGACCGAATATCAGCTTTCTTCCCGACGTGATGTACGCATGCTTGCTGAGATACTGAAGCGACGTTAATCCTGTAACGATTACATCGTCATGAATGAATTCTAATCGATGAGATAAAATAGGTAAAAAAATATACGGCATATATATAATGTATCATAAGTTATAAAATACAAAAGTTTAAAAAAATAATAGCTTGCAGAAACGTCTTGTCTAATATCTTTTACTTATTTTAGTAGAATCACATTTTGAAATATCGATACACATTTGTATATCATACAAAATAATAATAATAATAATAATAATAATAGATATAAACATACCACGAAGACTCTGACTGTCGAGCAGTTCAAATCGCGCCGTTTGACGGGAGAATATCCGGGGAGCGTTTTCCACCGATGGACCAGCACTAGTTTGACGAGATCCGCGCGAGTACGTATCGCCTTTCACCCGCAACGCTTCCTCTAGTGCAATCCGTCTCTAAAACGAATTGATTTATAGACAAAATGTTTACTGGCTGAATTTAGATCTACCTGTTTACCTTGATTGAGAATTCCGTCTCCACCTTGTCACGATCTAGCTCTCTGCACAAGTGCTTCAAGACGTCTGGCGCGAGGAAACTCGGAGGCATCGTGTGACTCGTTGTCTGCGCGGGAGACGTTCTCTTGGGAGACGTCGAGGAGCCATCGACCTCGCCGGTGTTTACGTGAAGCCTGTTACGGTTCATTAAAGAGATCATTCTTTTTCTAAATGCTCAATCGACACTTCCCAGGTAGTCAAATGCTGTGAGTTTGCTGCCATGTTCCCAACAAATTAATGCATAACTAATTTTAACAAACTCGGGACAAGGTGAGACAGCATTACCCAGATAGCCAAGCGTGATAGAGCATATTGAGCAAAACTAATACATTGCATGTGTTTTCATATATTTGCTGTTGCTGACATCGAAATAGAACACGTTACAAATACAGCTACATGATTGCTTATAGATGCAATCAGTTGACGCAATTAGTTTGCTCAATCAATATGCTCTATCACGCTTGGCTATCTG
Organism: Temnothorax curvispinosus; assembly: GCF_003070985.1. Lineage (NCBI taxonomy): Eukaryota > Metazoa > Arthropoda > Insecta > Hymenoptera > Formicidae > Temnothorax > Temnothorax curvispinosus. The sequence goes on along the minus strand of NW_020216870.1, from coordinate 266,947 downwards.
GGGTATAAATAAACATATAGGATTATCGCATGCAGATGCGTATTTTTTTTGCGGATACTGACGACGATCGCCGTGATCCATCCCCGACCTGCGAGACCTGTGTCACCGTAGGCTCGAGCGGATCGCGAACTTCCGTTTGTTGGCCGTAAGTCGAATCCCTCCTACACTTTCTTTTACGCAATCGCTTTCCCCGTCTTCGTGTAATTGCCGGTTGCTGCTCGCTGTCGGCCTCTTCCTCCGCGTTTCGAGACGAGCTCTTTCACCGATAAGCGACGGTACAATTTTTTAAGTGACAGAAAATGTCCAACGAGAAAAAGGCGGCGCCATGTATCTGCCTCATCTAAGGAAAGAAATAGACTTACCGTTTCGCATTTTTCAGCGATAGGCGAGGGAGGTGACGGAGGAGGCGGCACAGGCACGGGTGCCGCTAATGATTGTTGTGGCCGGGAGATCGGTTTGCAGACAAATATCTCGCTTTTCCGAGGCGTAGGCGGCAGTTCCAGTGTGAGAGCGTGCCAGCTGAAAGTCTCATTTTCCTAAAACCCAGATAAACGGCTAATAACACCTTCGCGAACGAACTCAAATAAAGACAAACAAGAGTCGCTTCTAGCTTGATCGCCGCTCCAACATGTAGAAACGTTTAAGCATTCCTTCAGGATTACAGGATCTACTCATGGAATGTCTGCTCACAAACTACAATTCTACGGTGTGCTATTACATAAATTAGTTCGAATTTTGTTATATCCTACATCTAGTATTTCGTTTAGATTTCGTTATATTTTCATTCTCTTTGTATGCCTATCTTTATTAGTGTGCTTGTAGTGGATTTCTATATTATTTGAACTATAACAATTACTATTTTTAGGTCGCTTTATCGTTTCCTCTTTGACGGGGAAATTTGGAGCGCGCAATAAGCCAATCTGTCTACGGCAAAGGCCGGAAAAAAAGGTACCACCAGCGGCGATAAATCGGGGTAGAGATTCTGTATCTGACACCGACCACCTGCTGATTCTGCGAGCTCGTCCGGAGATCCAGGACCAGGGTGGTGCGCTCGCGCGGATTGCAGGTCACCGGCAAATCCTCCTGGGCCGGGCGGCCAGTTAACGCCGTTGGGCCGCTGGCGAGCGTGGGCGCCGGGGTCAAAGGTCGCGAATCGGTTTCCGTGTATTTCCGGAAGAGCTCCTCGGGCACCGCCGAAGCGGTCATCTCGGCATTGTAACCATCACCGCCGCCGCCGCCACCTCCGACATTTCCAGCCGTGGCCTCGCCTCCGCCTCCGCTTGCGCCCACTGCCAGCAGGCTCGTCCGTATCATCTCCATCTCCTCCGGCAGTAAAAGAGCTTTTCCCTCGGTCGCCTAATGAAAAATGTATCGTGAAAAAATGCGCGAGTGTCGCTGGGCGACACGCCGAAATTTGTGAGAAAGATGATAACAATTTTTCCAGTTTTTTCCCCCTACATATAGCCTTCGTAAAACGGTTGTTTACATTATAGCTCTATTACTCTGCATTAAGGTACAAAGTGGATGAGACATTGGAGTCTCGTATTACTACTGGGACTTTATTCCCTGTAAAAGAAATATGTATATAAAATTACTCGAACAGGAATTAAATGTGTTTACACATTTAAATTTTCAAATGTATAAAACAATGAATTTTACAATTAATTAGAGAAATTGCCATTTAAGGTCTTGTTAGGCTGGTAGCCTATAACAATAACGTTCTGTGAATTCATAGCAATTTAAAATGGCAATTTCTCTAATTAATTAAACATTACGTGTCCTGGTACAATGAACATATTTTACTCTTGTTCACGTAACTTTTGACATATATCTTGTACAGCGTCACATCCGTCTTTTCTATGTACGGCGGATGAAACTTTTTTACCCATGTGTCCTTAGCGCGTCGAACCACCTCCTTCGCCTCGCAATCCGCCGGATGGTTGCACAGCACCGAGCAGCCGTAAGGATAAGGATTAAAGAGGCCGGCGAACGGTCGAAGGGCGAACGGTGCTGCTCGGGTACAACCCGATAATTCCACGCTCTGGATATATATACGTGATCTTTGAATAAATAAGGACAGGGGCTGACGTAAAGGGATGAAGCCGAGCGCACGTGTGGCGCCCGCCTCGGTTTCGCTAATATAGCTTCTTTTCTTTTATCTTCACCTTGGGCTTCGGTCTGCGAATTGGTCGAATTCGCGCGGACAGGAGGCCGGTCGCGCTCGCCATCCCAGGCATTCCGTTCCGCGTTCGCGATGACGGGGTTTAATCTTTAGCACCTTGCGCGCAAACGAGCCGCCCCACGTCCGTTCGTTACTGCCTTGGTACCTTGGTACCACATCGGCACGTTGCTACGCGTGACCGATGGGTCGATCGCGGAGAAACTACGGCTCGCATTCGTGGTTACGCGATCACGTACTTGGCTTCCCTAGTATTATACCTAATACTTTACGCTACATCGACAATCAACTCCCCGTCTTCCCTGGAAACTTTAATTCCCCCCCCCCCCAAAAAAAAATGTCGATATATCCATACAAATCAGCGAGAAGCGTTTTATCGCGGAGATTGTAATATCGTTGCCGCAACATTAGAATGTCCGTCCTCAAGGAAATTGGAGAGTGGTGGTTGTTTAACAAATTTATTGCCTTTAAACAGTTTAAACGATACTTTCGCAATTTGTTTTCGTAATCTACAACAATGGCCATTTAGATCTTCATCTGCTCGTTCAGCCATGGATTCTCCTGCATGTGTCCGGGATACTTCTTCCTGTACTTGAGACCGGTCACGAGGGTGGAGCTTTTCGGGAACGCCGTTTTGCCGTTGAACATCGTGTCGGTATCTGAGATAGAGAGAGAAGAAAATTATCGCCGTTTAAGCGTCGTTAAAAAGTCGTTCGTAAAAGTACGCCGTTGTAAAAGCGGCGCGGCAAGTCTATAAATTCCGCGGGACGTCTCACCTGGATGGAATCGATGATAATCCTGTTGGATGTGCAAATTCTTGGGCAAATCTACTTTGCGCAGCGCTTCGTACGGCGTCGTGCTGCTAACCGGTGTTGAATAAAACCGCTTCAGGTCTCCTACGCATGCGAGATTCACATTTATTCATTGTCAATTGATCGATCCCTCGTGTCAGATTAGCGCGAAAAGTTCGTCGTTTCTCATAATCGAGCCTTGTATTAATAGGAAAAAAAAGTTAGAAAAGCCAAGTTTGAAAAGAAGATTGGAAGATGGATCTCTAAATAAATGAGAAAGAAAAAAGTTGGAAAGTTCGCCAATTTCGCCTCGATATTGCCAGGATTCTTTTCTACGATTGACAGATACGACGAACCTTTGACGCTTGCTTAATAAGGAGAAACTTTTTTTTTTTACGCTAACCGATACTCTCGATAGTGTAAAGCAGCGAGTTCGGAATGGAATGCTTAAATTCCCCCTCGCAGGCGACGAACAGTTTAAAGCGAAGGACAGGATCCTCGAGTTTCGTGCCGTCGTTTTGGGGGATGGTTTGACTCTCGCAGATTCTCTCGATCCTCTCGGCCGCATCTTCCGGGGGCTCGTAGGCCTTTTGCGGCCTTAGAAATCTGAAAGCAGGATAATTCTACATTCGCGACTCGATCGCGCCTCCTCGCGATCGTATTTAAAATTCGGCAACGCGAGATTTCTCGGTGTAAAGCAATTGTCGAATAATTTAGAGCCGTAAAATAATTCTCCTCGAATTTCTTATTCTTCGCGAATGATGTTTGGTACCTGTTGAAACGACAATCTCGTGAATCTCGAAATGAGGGATCCCTCATTGAGTAGGACGGAAAAGAGAGAAGGGGGGGGGTGAAGGAAGAGTTTTATTATTTGTGTCAACGAATGTCCTGCGTCACGAATGTCCTCGTCAATTCGACGATTTCCCATCCGCGAATCGTGACGTTTGTTCGGACTCGCGCCGAATTTTTCGCAGTCCGGGAAAGATCGCTCTCCCTATCTTTCTCGCGCGATGAAATTCGTCGTGACGCGCGAGAGGAAAGGACAAAGGACAAAGGTCCTGGGAGGGGGATGGGGGATGCGGAGGAAGGAGCGGGGAGGAGATCGATGCCCGTTCGCCATCCGGTGCTGCCACCGCGCGCGGCTCTCCCTCTCATTGGACGGCGGTGAAGATCGGCGCGTCCGGGTGCCCCGCGCCAAAACTCGCGAAACGACGCCGACACGGGCTCGCTTTCGTATAAACAATAATCAATAATCAATCTCTCCCCGTGTATCGCAGGCACCGCGCGGCGCCGATCGCGACCGCCTCTCCCCTAATGGGCGCGTCGACTCTCGAGGAGGATCGCTCTCGTCAGCGATCGTTTCGCATCTAGTCCGAAGAGTCACCTTTCGTCGATTAGTCTGCCTGTTAATTGCGAGAAGGGAAAGATTCGAACGGAGAGTCTTTCCCGCGATTTGATTTTCTCGCGTTCCCGGAGTCGACGAACTCGATATCGAACCGAATCGTTTTTTCCACTCTACGACTATTGTAGTTGCGACATTTCGCGTAGAAATAAATCTAGATATTCTCTCCCCCGACCCGTCCCCCTTCTCTGCCTACCGCCCTACCCGCCTATCTTCCGCTTTTGAAAAACTCGACGCCGATTCTCGCTCGGTTCTGATATTTAAAGGAAAAAACTCACGCGAGAGACACGAACGTAAAGAAACCTGACGACAAAAACACAAACAGAAATGTAAACAGCAGGCGACTCGACAATCGCGGTCGAGCATCATTTTCTTTACTCCTTTTTTTTTGTCGCGCTCCGACTTTAAGATAGGAGCGGAGGTCGAACTTAAAAGTCGGAGCGGAGCGTCAGGAGCGTCAGGAGTGGTACTCACACAGTGGTACTTAATTTTTCGAAGGACAGCGACACCCGCGCGCCGACGAGACATCGCGGGTCAATATCACCGCGTGTCTAATCGGATTAATTAGAATAACGAAGGCAACCCAACGAAGATAACAATGTGGTCGATCAAGCGGACTTGGGCGAGAACTTCAATTGAAAAATAATCGTCTGTAACCGCGCGCGAAATCCGAGACATCGATAAAGTGAAATTCGTGGAAACAAAAATCGTTTACTTCTCAAACAGGATATTTGATTTTCAATATTTGTATAAATAATTAACCGCGTTCAAACAAAGGGGAATTCACATCGATGTGGAATAAAACATCATTAAAAGCTAACGGCGAACCCTAAGAACAAATCATTTTTGAATTGCAAATCCGACATTTCCAAAAGGGGAATTTGTCCTGTGAAAAAACACGTCGCCCCCTTTATTGACGAAACGTTCGATCCCATAATCCTCGGGTGATTAACCGAGATAAAAATTTTCCCATGGTTTGGCCCGCTCCGGGTTCGATCGATACCCTTGACATAGCTGCGGTCGCTCTTTTTGCAATAAGGTGTAGCGTCAGCTTGAAAGGTGTAATTTAGTGGATAAGATTGTATATATGGGAATCGGTTTACTTGGTGAAATCGATCAGCTACTTCATCGGGTATCGCGTCTCGTGGCAGACCGCTGAGATCAAGGCGACGGAGCGTCAGGAGGGGAGAAGCGAGGACGCTTCGCGCACGGCCCTGAGGACCTGTCAGATTCGCCGGGCGATTGGCCGAGGCACGGGGGAGTGGTGGTAGGAACGGTTAATATGGCTGCGGTGCGGCCACCGTTAGTCAGGCAGCGCCGCGACGTAAGGCGAATTTCACCGTACGGGCCGTACGGCTACGGCTGCGCGACGCGAGGCGTTACGGAGTCGTGTCGGAGGCGAGCAGCGCGCGCTTACCCGCGGGCGGCGAGCGATTCCCCGGCGGAGTCGATCCGCGCCTTCACCACCACCCTGGTGGCCTTCCCTTGGCCGCTCTTGTGCCGGGCGATATCGCGACGCGTCGCCGCGGCCGTCGCGGTCACCTGCGAAAAATGAACGACGTCTCGTTAGTGACGCGCGTGCTGTCATCGCCCACGAGCAGCGGGTGACTCTCGCGCGCGCGCGCGCGCGTGCGTGCGGGACGCGAGTGGCGCGTGAAACGACGCCCGGGAGTGATGGAAGTGGTGCGCGTGGGTGTCCGGGTTATATCGTAACTCACTGACCGTGCCGGCGGCGAGGATAGCCGATGTACTCTTCAACGCGCTGGCGAACGAGCCATGCCTGATGAGCGCCGCCATCTTTTCCACGCTCGTTGTCGTCGTCGTCGTCGCCGTCGCGGTGTCAATAGCGGCAGCAGCAGCACCAGCACCGGCAGAAGCAGCAGCGGCAGCAGCGGTGGTGGCGGTGGTGGTGGAAGTGGTGCTGGTGGTGGTAGCGGCAGCGGCAGCAGCACCAGCGGCAACAGCGGCGGTAGCCGTCGACGGCAACTAGAACTGCGGCAGTGAGCGTTAGGGGGCGCACCCGGCAGTTGCGCTTGTTGTTTCCCATCCGCCGCCCGCCGCCATTTTACGGTCGCCATTGAGAAGTGAAAACCCTCCTAAATGTACGGGTCCGAGTGAATAAAGCCGCGGTGTTTGCCCGCCCGTAGCGCGAAATCCCCTCGTGCGTGCGGGGATAAAGATCGACGAACGGTGCCGCCGTTCGAGTGTTAGACTAAATGAGTGTACGGCGTACGATGGAGAAGCCATGACGCATCCGTCGCATCAAACCAACGGCGCCAGCCTGGAGGACTGCCACACGAATTTCTTCGCCCTGGTGAGTGATCGTTCGCGTGAGTGCGCTCGCGCTCGTTCGCGATTCCGCGTCCGATTCCCTCATCCTTGTTCCGATCCTGCCGATCGTCCCCCCGGGATTCGACGGTCGAATTTCCGCGAGATTCGAAACTTGGGCGAACGCGGAGGCGATCGCTGGAGAACGGGAGCGAGGGCCCCCCAAGGTGGCCGCCGCTCTGCCGCCGCCGCGCCGCCGGCATCCCGCGGCTCCGTACGTCACCCGTCGCGACGACGCGAAGACGCGAGGACGAGCGACCGAGCGAGCAATCGAATGAACGAATTTGTAAGAGCGAGAGAGAGAGAGAGCGTGTGCGTATGTACGCGTATGTGTGGGTACGGCGACCACCGTCGCGCCCCGAACGTTAACCTATATTCGCCGCGGCGACGTCGCCGTGGCCGAATGTCTCATCCCCGTTTCGCCGTTGTTGACGTCGACATCAATGTCAACGTCAACATCGTCAATATCGTCATCGCCGTTGCTGTCGCTCGTGCTGCTGTTGTGTACCGTCGGAGTCCTTCCCCCCTCCCCGCCGCCCGTTGCTCCGCGGCGATCCCATGCGTGCGACATACGCACGCACGTACGTACGTACCTACGTACGTGCGTACGTACGCGTGCATTAGTGAGATTTGAAGTTTTGTTGTGTCGAGCCAATGTCACGCCTGATTCACGTCAGCCGCCAAGTATTACGGTACGTTGTACGAGACGGAGAAAAAGAGAGTCGACGAGCGAACGTGCTTGCATGCGAGTGAGCGAGAAAGAGAGCGAGAGAGAGAGAGAGCAAGAGCAACGAGTGGGAAGTGCGAGGAAGGGGAGGAGAAGTGACCGCGAGAGAAGAGCGGAGAGAGGGCGAGAACACAAGCAAGCAGGCAGGCAGGCACGCCGTGTTCCGTAGTCTCGCTCTCTCTCCGTCTCCCTCTCGCTTTCTCTCTCTCTCTTTCTCGTCCTCGTAATATCGCGCTCGTACCTCCGAGTGCACACGGCGAGAGATACTCGATTCTCGGTATCGGTCGCACGGGGTCTTTTCCAACCGCGAAAATTCCGCGGAGAGAATCGCGTTCCCGCTTCCCGGACTCTTTTTCGCGAGCGCGCGAGAAGGAGAAGGAAACGGCGACGGCGCGAGAATGGATAGCGGTGATCTCTCTTTCTCCTTCCCTCCCTCTCTCTCTTTCTCTCTCTCTCTCTTTCTCTCGTTTTCTTTCTCTCGTGTAACATTCCTTTCGCCTCAGCGACTTGTCGCGAGGGAGGCAACAACGTGCGGCGTCTCACGTCGCGTCGCGTCGCGTCGCGTCGCGCCGGCCGCCGTGGCATGAAAACTGTGTCAGGCGATTTTACGAAGTTCGCTCCTCCGCGCGTATAGCGCGACGAGGCGAGGCTTCGCCTCACCTCGCTATATACCGCCGTGTTCGCGTTTTCGGCGGCCGCGATTATTTCCGCGAAGACTTCGGAATCGCGAGATTGGAGCGCATGCGAGATTGGTTGTTACGCGTTCTATCTATCTACCTACCTGCCTGCCTGCGCGAGAGAAGGCCCTCTTCGCGCCTCTCTTCCCCTTCTTGTTTCAAGCGCTATCTGCGCTATCTCTTTCTTTCTAGCTCGCTCATTTCGCGCGCGCGTGTGCGTGCGTCTCACGTATACACGCGCCCGCACGCACTCGACGCACAGGCTTAACGGCGAGGCGGACGCATTTTTCTGCCGTTCGTTGCTGCATCTCGCGTTCCCACCAGAGTATAACTAAACGTCACTGCGAGCGGACGACGCGCTTTCGTTGTTTTCGGAGCGCGTCGCACCTTCGGCGCGTTACGATTTACATACGTTTTACGTTGCGATAGCTGTACGACAAAGTTGAGATCCTTTCGAGCGTTCGTTGAAACGGCGATTGGAAATGTCGCGAAAGAGGCCGCTCGGAGATTTTACAAATTTCGAAAGTAAAATAGTCTCACGTATATCTCTTGCCTAAAAGGTAGTTGACACAAAACAGATGACAGGTTGAAGGTACACAATGACCGGATACTTTTCTTTTCTCACTAGGGACATCTCGACCATTCATTTTTTTTCTCCAGAAACGTGCGAATTTGGAATATATCGTAAAGAATACATATCAATTTGCGAAATAGTAGATGAATTCAAGGACGTATATATAGATAAATGAAACACAAATATGAAATGTTGGCTGTAAAAGATAGAAAAATTTTTTTTGGATACGAGCTATTACAGAAACATTAATAAAAAATGTTATAGAAATAAATATATCGATATCAGAGATCAAAATATGAATATATGAAAAGTCGGAAAACTAGGCCAAAATAATGAAAAATGGAAACAGAACAAACAAGAATTTTTCTAATGACAATATTTAATAGGGTAAGGAGTAAGGAGGGGCTATTTGAATCAGTTAAAAAAAAATCAGACAAATTTTTAAAGAGAAGGGAGCTTTTTGTCTCGCTAATTTTTTATCCGATTTTTTTTTAACCGACTCAAATAATTCCTTACCCTACTTATGAAGATAACCTTCGATATAGACGCAAAATAATCGCCGATTAATATTAACATAATTTTATGAATTATCTGAACATAAACTTCGTACGAGGAATAGATAACGTCAACTTAAATCGTGCATATTATAAAATTATCGGAACTGAGAATTTTTTTTGTGAACGGTAGCAAATTTTTTATATTCGGTTTCGGGCGAAGAATTGTTATGAAACACACGAAAACACACACACTTTTTATATGTTACAACTTGCAATATGTCACTTGTCGCAGAATTTAACTACAAGACGATTTTTTCGCATGTAGTGCGACTCGATAAAACGAGCCGTTGAAAACATTTAGCGTGGAACCACTGATAAAGAAATTGCTCGATTCTTTTTGCGACGGGATTGTCGCGCGACACGTGCCCTATCATTCACTAACGGTTGATATTTGTTGTGCTCCGAAATCAACAGCGAGCTCGCGCGACGATTGCGTGTTTTCGAAAGGGAGGGAAAAAAAAGATATAGATACGTTCGCTCATTCGCATATTTCACATTCGCGAAATTTACGCCTGTAACATGTACATTTTTTACAATGTATAAATGTAAAAAGCCGACAGAGATCCGTTAGTTTTATGCGGATGCTCGGAGTTGCGCTTTAAACTGGCCGCGCGCCGTTTCATTGAAATTCCGACGAAGCGGCCGGGCTTTTGGAGCTTTATGAAAACCGCGCCGCGAGCTAATTCGGCCCGTCGGCGAAGCTGCGAATGTATTTTATTGGATTAAACGCGATATAAACACACACGAATTTATTTTAAAATCCAGCGAAGCTGTGTTTGATCGCAATGGTAGCGCAGCGGCTATTGACATCCCAATTATTTTCTTTATGCCGTGCGAACATGTGCATGAGAATTAACGATATTTAATTAGATGCCAGTCACAAACCAATGACTCGAATAATTATATGGATGAAAGGAGAAGCATTGTGAAGCTTTCGTTGACGGATAGATTGTGCATTAGCAAATTATTGCTATCGTGTAAACGTCCCTTCGGTCATAAGGTTTTACTTTCAATCGTATCTTTGTACATTCGGAAACTCGAAAGGATAATAAATTCACGTTTTCGTTTCTTCGACACAAATTAATTCGCGTGGATTCGTGGAACGCGTGCGGTCATATATACATATGCCGCCTAATTAATATTTACATACGAGTGTCAGAAATCGATTTGCATAAAGTCGCGACGCCGCGTTTCCGAGTAAAGGAGGCATAATTAGTCGATAATTTTTAGAGTTTGTTTAGAGCTGATTAGCATTCAATAAGAATTGTAATGTACGATCCACGTGTCGGGATTGATGCGTCACGATTATTCCCTCCGCTTTTATTCACGCGACATAAATATTTTTTCCCGGCGTCTTAAAGTAAACGGAAAACAACTGCATACATTACGGCACAGAGGAATGACGTAAGCGTATAGAGAGTGCGCGGTGATACGTATACGTAATCCCATTATTATTAGCGTCGTCAACTCTTAATTACTTAAGAGCCCGCAATTCTTTTCTCCGTAGGGTGTCATTTCAAAAGACTATTGTGTCCTTTCTGGAATAAAGCTGGCGTAAACGCCAGAATTGTCGAAAGAGACAAGCCTGACGATGCGAAACGTGTAACGATTAAGTTTAATTAAGACGACGTGTAACACCGGTGGATGATGTACACACGCGACTTACAAGTCTCGCGCGTACTTACCGTCAAACGTCGCGAAGGAATCGCTCGTAGCAGTTTTTGTGCCTACGGTGGCGTGTATTCGCGGTAAATAAAACTCGAACACGGTGTGGGGCACGTAAGAATATTCTCACACAGTGGTACTCAAATTTTACGGGGTACAGCGACACTCGCGCGCCGACGAGACATCGCGGGTCAATATCACCGCGTGTCTAATCGGATTAATTAGAATAACGGAGGCAATCCAACGAAGATAACAATGTGGTCGATCAAGTGGACTTGGGCGGGAACTTTAATTGAAAAATAATCGTCTGTAACCGCACGCGAGACATCGATAAAGTGAAATTCGTGGAAACAAAAATTGTTTACTTTTCAAATAGGATATTTTATTTTTAATATTTGTATCAATAATCAACCGCGCTCAAACAAATTCACATCGATAAAACATTGGGATAAAACATTATTAAAAGCTAACGAACTGAAAGAACAAATAACTTTTTGAATTGCAAATCCAACATTTCCAAAAGCGAATTTGTCGTATGAGAAAACACGTCGCCCCTTTATTGACGAAACGTTTGATCCCATAATCCGCGGGTGATTAACCGAGATGAAAATTTCCCATGGTTTGGCCCGCTCCGGGTTCGATCGATACCCTTGACATAGCTGCGGTCGCTCTTGTTGCAATAAGGTGTAACGTCAGCTTGAAAGGTGTAATTTAATGGATAAGATTGCATATATGGGAATCGATTTATCCGTCGTCTTCGTCTTCTCAGCCTCGTAGCGGCGACGTGTGTTGCGATCACATTTGGTGCGGCGCGGTGGAAATTACATTGGTGAAATCGATCAGCTACTTCATCGGGTATCGCGTCTCGTGGCAGACCGCTGAGATCAAGGCGACGAGGCGGTATTCCCACCGAAAATTTCAGATCGCATGCGTGAAACGTATTCCGCGCGCGTGAATCAGTCGGAAGTGATTATGTAAATGCGATCACTCCGCGCCCGCCGGTCCATTAGTCTCTCGCGATCATTAAATCAATGTTTGTCGATAATTGGAAGCCCCCTAATTCTGGAGTACGAGCTTGATATTAAAAGCTTTTTTAAAAGGTTATTAAATGCTATTAAATGCTATTAATAGAATAGAATTTATTACTTTAGCGTTTACAGCCAAGAAGGGACTTGGTTTACATTTTTTTTCTTATTCTTACTCATCCATCCACACCTTACAACTATTTATGACTAGACGCCAGTTGCTATCCTTGTATCCTTGTATTTATCCAACAGTTAAAGTCTTAATAATTAAGTTAACCGAATTGACATAATAAGGTTTATTAACAGATTTATTAACAGCTGATTTCAAGATTATTTCATGTCATTTTAGAGATTCATGTTTTATTACTGAGTTTATATCAATTATTCAACAGAGGAAGATTCTTTTGATGATTTTATGAAGAATGTCCATTGGATGCTGCTTGAATTGTTGAATGCGAGGGAAAAGTAACGATTTTATATGAAAAAATGTAGATCAAATTTTCTTTGTCTATACTACACTGAAAAACAGTTTCAAAATTATTTAATTAATTAAATAACGTATTTCGTCTTCACTACTTAAATATAGCCACTGTTGAAACAAGCTCGCCGCGGCACAATGTCAATGAGAGCTGCGCGAGCTACCGATTTTCGAATTTCTGTTGATCCGATCGTGTCTCCGAAAGCGAGTCGTCGTGTAAAAGAACGTTTCGCGTCCCGGCACTCCGCGGCTAAATGGCCCCTCTCCGCTCAGCGGATCGTCGATAAAAACGGACCACCCTGTATACGTCTTTATTCGCGCCGCGGGTTTGGGAACCGCTGGGGCAACTTTACGCGGCCACGTCGTAGCGTTCCAGCGACTCCCCGCGTTCTCGCAGGCGTAGGTACGTCAGGCACGCGGCGGCGGCTTCTCGCGCGGCACCGACGAAGTCACTCGGCTAGATTATGCTGAAACTGGTGCTCCGGCGCGGCGGGAGGAGAGGCGGTAGGGGGAAGCCGCGAACGGAGGTCCCCCGCCCAGCCTAGGTGAAAGCCTTGCACTGACTCTTGCGAGGACGCGGGTTACAACTATGGAAGAGCCTCGAAACACGAAACACCGTGTCGAGTTTCGCTTTGCTTTTACGTCGTTCTCCCTTTATATCCTCCCGTTTGCCGGAGGCAACCGTTAAAAAAAATACACACTTGTTTGTCTATTTGTTGACAACCGGAGACAAGCGGAGCGACGCTTCAGCGAAAATTTAGTGCAAATTCACGAGGACGTGGGGCACGATATGAATAATCTTGTGAAAATGACGCCACATGATTAGTAATAAAATTAATTACATCTTTTCGAAATGTACGAATTTACAAAGGACATTTTAGACGGGTATTTATCTTCATCTTTCGAAATAGGAAATACAATCTCTGAATGTTTGGTCGCCTCTTGTTGCAATAAGATTTTGCAAAACGCAATCGATTGCAACTCGCTCATACCGGGTGTCCGGATACGAGTCTCTTACTCGTGAGTGACTTGCTATTGACATTGCCGTATTCAGAAATGCTTAATCATCCTCTCGTTCCCAATACGCTCGGATAAAGATGTGTTTTGAGGAGGCTCCTTACGCTGACTCGCCGATAGCTGTACGTTTCTTCTGCATTGTATTTGGTTATTGAAACGTCAACGATTAATCTCGTTCAGATCCGATCGGATTCTGCTTTTTTTATCGTAATGGTACACAATTTTATTTGTGTCGCGCGTTCAGTGATATTACTCGGAATTTTCGCCATTCTTTCAGCGATCCATGCTTGGTATCAAAATCGTGTTCCGCTCGTTCGTGCGTCGTTCGTAAGTCGTCGACGCGCGTGTCAACGGATCCAGGCCAAACCGTTTTCACCGTTGACGGTGATCAACCGTCTTAAGGATAATTGGAGGGAAGAGACGGAAGCATTACGGCGAGAGAAATATCGAGCGACGGCGAGTCTATATTCACCGAGAGGGGCGCGAATCCGAGAAAGGCGGCGGTTCCGTTACTGCGTGCGTACGGTTTCCGAGGAAAATGTACCAGCGCGCCGCGCCGCGCCGCGCCGGCGGGATGTTCGCCGGTATTGAATTGACCGGTGGTGCCGCGGTGCTCCGAGGCACAAAGGCGAATTGTTGGCGAATTTTTAACTATCTAACAGCCGTGATTTGACGAACCGGACGGCGCGAGGGGCAGAGGGACGGGAGGGACACGCGACGAGGAGGCCTCTGGCCTCCTCGACCGATTCCCCCCGCTGAGACAACGGTCGACCCTTCGAGTCGTCGTCTCGGGTTCGAAGCCGCGCCTCTCCGTGTCTTCTTCGCCCCCTCCTTCTCTTCGCTGCATCCTTTGCTCCTTCTTTCGATCCTGGCGACTTAAAAATAGAACGAGTGCGAGGATATTGTGACCGATTAGGAAGCGAACAGGGTATATACAAGGTGTCCCTCGAACGCTAAGAATGCTTTTTCGATCCGTTGATTCTTTGGCGATTTAGTGTTCAGATATACAAACGCGCTCGTCTCCTAAATGTTCCATGATATTTGCCGTAACGTAAACTTTAGATGTATACTTTATCAATATCTTTCGGGGTCGTTAATGACGTAAATTTAAAAAATCGAACTTTCCGTAGAAGAAATTTGTCACAATTCTCACGGGACGCTCTGTAAATTATAGAACGCTTCACCTCGGCGCTTGTTATAGACTGCTCGTTGCGAGGTTTTCATGATTTTACAATAGGTAGTAATTTCGCGAATAACCTGCAAACAAGTCCGCTATCGCATATAATTAAATATGTGTTACGTGTGGTCGCATACGTTTTAAACAAAAACACAATTTCTAATAAATATTCATCGAGGTCTGGAACATTCCGCGCAAATATCAAAATGTTATTGAAACCGCGCGTATTGAAACAGCGAAATCTGGGGGAGGTTTGAACTTTGAACTATGTCGCATTTGATACAATTCTATCTACTGTTCTCTTTGTTATAAAATATAACAAAAAAAATATTTACTTTTTCCCCCAAGCTTTGAAAGCGGCACGGAAAAGGAATTAGATTGAATCATCCGGAGTAACCTTACGAAATTCCAGAACGAAAACGAAAAGGCCCCGAAAACATGAAGCACAGTAGTGAACGAGCGCCAAATAATCGCGAATATAATGAGACCCGTTATTACATCAACGATCTGCTTTCTCTCGGCTGAAGAGATCATCTGCCACTTAACTTTACTCCGGTTTACTTCGGAGTTGGCCAGTTCGAAGTTTACTTCTCTCGGCGACCGGTTTGTTTGTATCGTCAAGTATCGGCATAACCGTTACGCTTCATTGTAGCTAATAATCGCGCCATTACTCTTCGAGACACCGTTCTTGTCGCGCTCGTAACGTCGTCTTTGCGAAAACACAACAACTCGCCGTTTAACTTGTATACCAATATTATTTTGAAGCTAACTTACGGAGATAGAAGGTTCTTCTCAACTCCGCATTGGTTTTTAAAATATCCGCGCTCTGTGGCAACTCACGGCAACTAAACCCGAAGATAAAAAAAATCACGTACGCGATGAGCAAACTCACCGGCCGTGCCCTCGCTTTCAATTTCCTCTCCGTGAATCTCTCTCTCTCTCTCTTTCTTTCTCTCGCGGGAGAACAGTTGAGTTACGTTATAAAGCCTTGCGCGTCGAACGGGGCAATAAAAAAGAAGGGAAGAGAAAAAAAGGTTTACGCGCGAACCGATAAGTTTACACGCGCGATAAAAGAGCGCTTCTCTCGCTCGTCGCCGGGAGGTTCTCGCTGGTCAAAAGCGATTGGTCGTGCTGCAAATCGACATCGTCGGTGATGCGCTGCCTCGCGATGCAACGCGACGCACCGCAGGTAACGCCCAAGGCATTTTCAATGAAGGGGCTGCTGGAGTGACGGCCGAACTTCCTCGATGTCGATAATGTCAACATTTCTAATTTTGTTTTTCCTATATCTGTCTTTGTCTAACGAAATGACATCTGTCCTTGTTCGAGATCGCTTTGCCATCTCTTTTGCTGCTCTGTTTACTAGCCTGCGTGTATATTTTTGTAGAAAATATACACGATTTCTTCGACGCTCAAATTTTTTTTCCATAGGCTTTTAATCTCAATTTCAACGGTACGTTATTGTTTGTGCACGTATTCTGAAGAGTGGGAACATTTCATTTCGTACATATAACCTATACAACTGTTTATATTAGAAAATATGATTATGAGGTGACAGCATTTTTAAATTTTTTCTCAATTACCACTAATTTTTTTAATTCCCACTCTTCATTAGTATACCTATACTTTACTCCTGTAAAAGGATTTTGCGATCTATAAAGCCGTTTCAAAGAACGAGCCCTGACTGTTTTTGTCGGTATTGTCCCCTGTCCACGATCTCCTTAACGCGCCTTCTATCTATCGCCTTCTTCTATCTAGCACGTCCTACACACGCCGATACACGGGGTGTCCCGCGGTAGCGCCGCGCCACGCCGGGGCGAGATGGAGATTCGAATCGAAGCTCGTGGAAGCGGAACGCTCGATGCTGAAATCGACGCGGCGCGGCAGCGGCGCGGCGGGACGAGCTTCCGCCGACTGTGATTTTTGTCCGGGGGGAAAAGCCGTGTCCGGATTCGCGGGCCTTTCTAGGCGAAAGGCAGCAGGCGCGCAGCTGTGGGCCGCGCGGGACACCCTGTATAGACACGGAGAACGTCAAGCTGCAGGAATCTACCGTGGCGGAGGCAGCAGGCTCTCTCGGGCTAAGGCGATTACGACGCCGAGGATCCGTGAATCTACTTTCGAGCGAGCGGCTCGCTCGCTCGTTCGCGAAGAATTCTGCGCGCCTCGTTACGCGCACGCACGCGACGTAACGTTCGTGCGGCTTTAACGGCGACGGGCGTAAGGAGGGCAGTAACAGAAATGGGAACCTATAGCAGGCGGGAATGCTCTCGGGTACCGTAAATACATTGCAGCGCAATAAAAATAGAATGCGGGATACTCCGCATTGATGTTGATATGCCACATGATATTTTAATCGTGACTGACCCGCGCGGCGCGTGTCCTTCCGTGTCCCCCCCTCGCCGCGCGCATCGAGCGCAAGGTTCTTTCTTTCTTTTTTTTATTTTTTATTTTGCCACACACATTCGTGCCTTATCATCAGGGACGACGATACCTGCGAATTTTCCGCTCGGGTGGCATTGCGGTTTGGTATCGCGCATAAATTGCCACGCTGCTGCCGCGGATCGTCTTCGTAACGTTTAGCATTACCTCGCGCGATTAATAGTTAGGTCTTTTCTCATAAGCGATTTCATATAAACGTTTCAGCGCAACGGTGCAATCTACGTTGCGGAACGTTCGCGGATATCAGACGCTTACGAAGGATCGTTTACAAATTCCCAACAAAATTTTTACCCCGTACACCAAATTTTCCGTCATATCTATTGCGTGAAACGTATCCTCGAACCGCTGGAGCATTACCATAACAGTCGTCTAGAATGCGAACCTCGTGCGACACGTCGACCATCGGCCGGATCTTCCCGTGGACGCGCGAGAAAAAGGTACAGCCGAGTGGAGGGAGAGAAGGAGTTGGCGGAGGCAAGCCATCCGAAGGTAGAGAGCGAGAGAGAGAGAGAGAGAGAGAGAGAGAGAGAGAGAGAGAGAGAGAGAAGGATGGAGAGACGCAGCGGCGCGCGTGGACGGATGGTTCGAGGGGATATGGGGGTTCCCCGAGTCGAGTCGAGTCGAACGCGCGAGCCCACGCGGGCGGCCTTGCACGTCGCCTTGCTTGTATTGATCAGCGGGCTTGACAGCCCCGTAGCGTTACGGCGGGCGCCTTTGGTACTCTCGCTCCTTCTCTCTCTCTCTCGCTCGCTCGCTCGCTCCTATGACATCGAAGCGGTCGGTGTGCGCGAATATTTTGTCTCGTCGCCGCCGTACGGCGGCGATACATATACACACGCGCGCGCGCGAGAGAGAGTGCGCTTGCACGAGGGAAGACCACACAGCCGCACCGCACCGCACACCCGGTGCGCGATAGGCGCCGCTACGCGCGCGGCGCGGCGCGGCGCGGCGTCCCTACCTTCCGACGGTGTGCAATGTGCCGCTCTCGTCCTCTCCGCGGAAGGCGCGGAGCGTATCGACCGATCGTTACGCCTCCACGAGACTCGGCCGCCCGCGTACCACGCACTCTCTCTCGAGAAAGAGATGACGCTTCTCTCTCGCCGCGAGGGGAACGACGGGATAGTCACGCGGCACGAACAGTCGAGATTCTCGTCTCCGGGGGTCTTGAAAATTCTGCGGCACGGACAACCACGGAGTCGTCACTCTGGATTCAACGACGCGGGAACGCGACGCCGCGAGGGATAATCTCTCGTCGAACGACGAATCCTGACCCGGTCACTAACTATAGGCGCCACCGCTATCCTGGGAGGCGATGCCCCCGATCTTTGGGGGAAATTCCTATCGATCGGTTGCCGCGTTTCGACGAAACTGCCATCCGCCGCCACGGCGAAAATACATGACCGGGTCAATGCAGAGAGCGCTGACATCTCTCCAATTTGCCGCGAGAGAAATCGATATGTATACGCGCTCATTCGGATATGTCCCTTCTAAAAAAAGCAATCTCTTCGAAACTGGCTTTCAAAATTAAAAGCCCGTTCACTGATATCGGTATACCGCTAAGAAGCTCTAACGAAAAAAAGCCGAATGGTTGCGTGTTTGAATATAGATAAAACATTACATCTTGAAGTAAATTTCGTCAAGGAGGTAATTACTTTATCTCTTCATCTATAATTATAAAATCTATGGGAGTAAACCATATGCAATATATGCGGAGCGGATTTTATTTCATCTGAATTTTCATCCGTGCCCTCTTGGCGCGGCCAACTTCACGATCCCTTCGACCTAACTCGCGCGATCCGCGAGATTCCCGAAGGCGCCAAGATCTCATTACCTGCCTGCACGGTGGTTGTACACACATTTGAATCGTTCTGATTATGTCAGCTGGTTCTCTGACGTAAGGAGACGCCCGGCGCCGATTGGACGACGGGCGCGCGCCCACTACGCGGCTGTGCGCGCGTGCGCGCTCGCGGCTCCCCCCAAAGTGGCCCCAAGCCCACGAATGCATCGGCAATGGCGTCACACGGTATCTACCATCATCCTCCGGAATGCCTCCTGGTTGAACGCGTAGGTCGCGATTTTACCACGCTCCCGTACTGCAAACGTACCATTTATATCCGCAAATAATTCTTGCAACGGAACGAGATGACACGGACGAAATTCTCGACAATTTTCACCCAACAATCGGCGCCAATCGTGCGCGCGATTCGAAGGATTCGCACGTTAGCGGTAGACAGCAACGAGAGATTCTTCGACACGAACCCACGCATACCAAAGACATATAAAACTGCAGTATACACTGCGAATACAAATAAATTTTAAATTTTAATTTGTAAATGAAAGACAAACAGAATAAATAAAATAATAATGAGTGAAACGGAATCGTTATGATATACAATCAGAGAGAAAAATAATATAGTAAATGGAATGCTTTCCTGAAATTTGAACCACAGATTGCCTAAAGTGAGCTTGATGAGCGCGCATTGTTTATACGCGCGCGTCGCTCGCTTCGTGGTCAATCAGAGTTTATGAGAGAGAGAGAGAGAGAGAGAGAGAGAGAACGCGCGCGCGCGCGCACGCACCTCGGAGCGAGAAGCGCGCCGCGCACGCGTTCGGTACGATCGACTCCCGTGACGCGCGCGTCGATGACTCCGCCGTTGACCGCGCGCGACGGGATACCCCGTCCCTAATCGCGAGGGACGGCGGCGTGGCTTGGCGCGGGGCGGCGTGACGCGGCCGGGAAGCGCGCGCGGGATCAGGTGCGATGAAGATACCGAATCCGGGGTGAATGGACTCTCTCTCGTTAACGGAGATAGGACATTTTCCGTCAATGCAACGAGCGAGCGGATACGGGCGAGCGCGGCGCGCAAGAGAGAACTTGACGACGGCTTTGACGTTGACCTTACGCGACGCGCGGTCGATGCCGCACGCGCGTTATTCTTGATCTAAAAAAATCTCGCTGTTTCCCCGACGGATCTTACGACGCCCCTCCGTTATATATATATATATTTTTTTTTTATTAATTAACGGAGAAAGTGGGAAGAGCCTCTGCCGTTGAATCGCTATTGGTGGTTCGCTTTCAACATACCTCGAGACGTACTGTATTAAGAATGAAATACCGATGTATATATGCGCACCAAGGGAGAGAAACAGACCTTCTGAAAGGCCAAATTTTAACAGATGTTTTTCTTAGAATCAAACGCAAACAGAGTCAAAGTCTAAGATACAAAGCAAGGTCGGAGAGAAAGTTGTTTTGCGCGGTCGCGCGACACCTGGCGCGAGGCAGGAATTTCTAAAATTCTGAGAAGCCTGTTCGATATTAGAAAATATGCGCGATCAAGTAGAATCTCCAGATATCAAATGTCTGACGAGTGACGAGAAAAAAACGCGCGCATTATCCGCCGTCAATGAGTACATAATTAATTTTATCTCAAATGTTGTATGAATAAGAGATTATACATTTCCCAGAGATATGTTTTTCTCCCCTTACTGTAACCATGAACCGTCGATCAAGGTCGAGTGATTTAACGGAAGAGGAATTATCGTCTCGAGAGCGGAATATCGAATATTTCCCGAAATTCAGTCCCGGGATCGAAATGGACCGACGCGACGGGTCGGAAGTAACGCGCGTCTCAGGCGGAACGGTCGAAATGTGATTAATCAATCGAGCGATTAGCTCGAGTCGGGCGGCGCATGCCTGTTTGTTGAAAACCGTTTCACGGCACGGATCGTACGCGATAATATGCGTTTGAATAAATTAGCGGCTTGTCACGTCGCGTGACAAATAGAAACACTGTGCCGTAAGGTCAAGGACCGACTCCGATGTCGCTTTCTCGCCGCGCCGCGTGTTCGCCTTGTATATATGTCTATTTTACTGGGTAATACACGTTTCGCCGCTCTCAAAGGATAATTTATTACCTCGCGATTTAACGTCTCCGTTCACGAAGACGTTATTGCCGCCGACCGCTCGGCGTTCACGGCCAATGTTATCTTTTGTTCGGTAAATGCGAACGCAAGATTTTTACGTTTGCATTTTCATCGGAGTGTTGTACGGCTGCAGCGGCTTGATACCTCGCCGGCGGATCTGACCGACTATTCTGCGAAGGATCTAGAAAACTAAATACCTCATACCTCATTGTCGCAAATTAAGCAACAACGGTGAACTAACGGAACGTGGATTATTTTTAACAGCAGTGTTAAATTCGAACGATCCCGTTTGATAATACACACTCTTTTTTTTATCACTAGATGAATATATACAGTTGCATTCATCCGTTCAAGATTGCTATAGAAAAAGAGTTAACGAGTGCAGTATCTTTGCATTTTTTTTTTTTGCAAAAAATTTATTCGTTTAACTTATCAAACGGATAATGCCTAGGAAAGAAAGCAAAAGACACGAATTGAAATCGGAAATCCCAAAGCTGTTTACCGCGATTACGCATGGCATATATGACGCATGGCTGCAAAGCAGGAATTTCTCAATTCTGGAAAACCTCTTATTTCCGATATTCTGAAAAGTATGTATGTCACATAATCGCTCACGCATAATCGCCAATCACGATTCTATCTCTCAAGGAGGTTCACGTGCTACAAAAAAATGCAATCAGCTTCATGAAATTTTAATATATTGTTCTGGAATGCAAAATAGAATTATTGATGTGAATTTTTTTGGAATTTTTCATGGTCACGTTTTGAAAAAAATCGACTCTAAAAATTGTACTTTTTACCATAGGTTATTATGGGAAATGACTTATTGCTTACCTTCAGAATGAAATAATGCAAGAAAAAATACAAATGATAAGGAAAGAAAAATATACACATGTAACAATAATTTATAAATAAATGAGTGAAAGAAAGGGATAGGTTATCGCACATTTCGTAGAAAACTTAATTATTAAAGCATAAATTGCGTGATTTTTTGTCTGCTAGAAATGAACGCAAGCAAATAATGACAGCAGCGCAAACGAGTATAGTAGAGGTTGTACGGCGGGGAATTTGAATAGAAGTTGCGTTGTGTTTGATAATATAAAAAGTTTTTAATAAATTGTGCATGTTATTAAAAGTCCTGTTATTAGAAGTCCTGATTTCCATATACTTATATTTTTTGTACTCACAAACTTTCCTTTTAATCTGTATTGTTTATCAGTCATTTTTAAAGTTAACGCTTGACAGAAGCAGCAGCACGCACTGGACCTCCGCGTCCCACTACTCCCCCGGTGAAGCATCCGAACCTCCTTATTAAACGTACAGCGTTATCGCGTGCGATCGCCGAGCGTTCGTGGACAGGGAGACTCCTCGCGTAGAATAATCTCGCGTTAAATTTCCGATGAAAATCACAGCTCTCTCGAACAATCCCCAATGCCCTCGAGATATCTCCCGCGCCTCCCCCCTCCCCGGATTGCCCACCGATTACTAATCGTCGCTAATTGTTTGACAGACATCCCTCTGCGGCATTAAATGGAGGAAACTCGTGTGGGGCGAGGTGGCCGGTGGCTTCGGCGGCACGCCCCTCGAGGACCCGGTGCTGTCGAGCTTCTCGCGATGTTTAGCTGGTGACATTCTGTGCGTGTGGCGACGAGTGGCCGCCACGCCGTCCACCTCCGGCCCAGCGGCAGCCGCCACCGCCGCATCGGCGCCCGGGGCTGGCATCTACGACCTGGGCATCGCGCCCTCGCCCGCGCCCCCGCCGCTCTCCCTCACCGCCGCCAAGGAGCTTTGGATCTTCTGGTACGGCGAGGAACCCGATCTCTCCGGCCTGGTATCGCCGGAGCTCATCGCTTGCGGTGAGTATATATCTCTATCCGCGTGCCCGGAAACGCGCGCGCTGCGCCGCGTCGCGCCGCGGCGAGCTCGTCCCGGAAGTCGAGCCGGGATAACGTTGAGACTCCTCGGGCTACATACGCGGACGAGCTGAGGAACGCACAGGATAATTTATTTCCAAAAAAAAATTGTTATATACGTGAGTTATTTCAAGGCGATGAATTTTATGCGATTATTATGTCACCTTGATTAAAATATTTTTTTCTTCTTTTTTTTTTAAACAGCGAACCGTGAATAAAATCGCCAGAACGTCAAGGACGACGAAAAGTGTGTTCGAGCGAAGATGATCGACGTCGTTGTTTGATCGATGCGTGGCAAACGTGATAATCTCAATTGGTATAACATTCAGGCGCGATATACGGTACGTTGTGTACATCGGACGGGAAGTAGCAATTACGCGATGTTTATACGCCGTTGTATGGTGTTTTACCTAACGCCAGCCAAGAAGACCGTGACTAAGCTAACTCTTATTACGTACTTTCCAAGAGGAAGTTTCGACACGTAAGAGACCACGAAGGGACCACGTTGCGTTAACGGATTTGCAGACCGTGCTTGACGAGGGCAAAAATCCTAAGACTGCACAAGATCTATAGACTATACGTGTATACGTCGTCCTATATCGATATCGTCGCGGACTAGAGACAACATCAAAGTCACGGCGAGCGGGGGGAAAGGAATATAATTAAAAGTGAAACTCGCTTTTAGTCTTTAGATCGCCGCGATAAGCAGTGACGTGTATAAACGCGTTAGCCCGTGAATCACACAGAAAATTATCACTCCGACGTGCCTCCTTCGGGCTATCGAACGATTCTACCTGTTTTGCGTGTGCAGCAAAACGCGAGCTATCTGCTTAGCCTCGAACAGTGTGCAGTGTCGCGAATTTTCACATTTCTCTAGCTACGATCATTTTTCCGCGTTTTGTTTCTATAATACAGTCTTGTCGTGAGTAAAGGCGATAAGTTTGCGTCGTTCTGAAATAAAGGAGTGCCCAGCCGGTCTCGTTTGAGCATATAGCTGCGTAGTCTAAAACCTGGGACACGCGACAAAGCTTTAAAAGCAGCAAGCGAACCGGACTAATCACAATTCTCGAAATTAAATTGGGTCAAGGAGTACGCTCAACCGTGACCGGTCGATGTAACGAATTAAAGCTTTCGTTTCCTCTGTCCGTAGATATATCGAGTCGTAACAGTTCAAAGCGAAAAATCGTACGAATCTTTCTTTGTACTCGTCGAGATAAATGTTATTCTTCGTGGTGTTTGCGTTCCGTACTAGCGATTGGTAAAATACTCTCTCCACAAAAACTGGAGCTTCGAGCAACGAACGAATTAATCGCAGTCGAATGTTCTTTAGGATGGTAGATCGCGAGGAATGCTCAGTTAGATTTGTTTCGCTCGTACGTAATTTTTTTTCTCAACGCTCAAGTATCACTGTTTAAACTCCGACGACGATGACGATTATTATTATTATTTCATGCCTCTGAGAGACGGGTAGTAACGTCGTCGTCGTGCAACGGACCAGCGTTCGAGCCACGCCGGACCGAGGCCCGGCCGGCGGTGTTTCTCGACCGGCGAGGTCGCTGAACCATGCACTTGTCTGCAACTCGTTGCAGCGCACAACGTATAGATCTGCCGTGTTGTGCATCGCATCGCGCCGCGCCGGCACTGCTCTGCCGGAGAGTGCACCAATTGCGAAACTGCCGCAGCCGTCCGACCGCACGGTGAACCGTTAAGACTGAAAACGACCAACGTGGCCGGCCTGCCGCGACGGTGACAGTTTAGCGCTATCGGCTTAAACTCGAAAAAAAAAAGAAAAAAAGACGGGTTGATTATTCGACTCGTCGGAGAATCGAGATAAGATAAGACGCCCCTCGAGCGCACCTTTGCTCTTATCGGATATCGATCTTCTTCGACAAGGGAGAACATTTTTGGATTATTAGTTTAATCGTATCAGGCGTAGGATTAATAAACGTAGCGTTATCCTTTTTTATCTCGTTAGACACGTGAGATAATTAATATTGAAATAGTAATAGAGCTACAAAGCGACCGGGTCAAGCCGAGCGCGCGTTCTACTTTTTAAAAATAAAATATTTCACCGTCGCTTTTATGTACGGTTACCTATCGCGATGGAAGTTTCTCGAATAAACATTCGGATTTTGGGAGACGCAGCCTGCAGCGAGACCACCGCGGCTAGTGGTCCACGAGAGATGCAACTCCCTCAGGCTCCGGTCATATCGATCGACAGAACACGTGTTCTCCCACCCAGTGATTCTCAACGTTACTGCAACTGCGTGTGGTTGTAAAAGGCCAAGCCATATTTAACTTTGAGATTTCTCGCGATTTTCTCACTAAATAATTTATATATATCTCACGGTTAAATTATTTTCGTATATAGTTACGGTTAAGAAGAAAGCGCGCGTCTGCTTAAGATAAATCCTTTTTCAATGATCGTGAGTTCTTGAAACAGAATGAAATGTGCGTAGTATCGCATTCGCACGTTCCGAATGGGCTCCCTCGAGCTCACAGATCCTCACGCACCTCTTCGCATTTCGAAGCGTACTCGTTCGCGTGAGAACAAAATCAGGGGAAAGCTGGGCCGAGCGCGCGACTCAGGATTCTATAACTTTTCTGTTTTCTCGGCCAACTTCTTCTCTATACCTTCCACGAAACGCTCACTGAGTTGCTCGACGTAACGTCGCTGTGATTTTACACGCGAATCGGATTACTTTCACGTTAAATTCCGCCGCCGTTTAGACGCGCGCACCGCAAATAAGAGCGAGCTTCGCCCGCTTCATCGTATAGCGACTATGATCATTGAATCGAATGATGACGATATCGAACGAAAATTACGCACACATATTTGCTGCCAGGGTTGAAAGAAGACGTATCGCTTCTTCCCGCTTAATTGTAACAATAGCAGCAGCGTTGTAACCGTTATTTCCGCGTATTTTTAGAAATCGATCGTCCATTCGAAGCGCGCATTAGTGTATTCCAGTTCCTCTCTACGCCGTTCATCGCACAGAGTATAAAGAGGAACGTTAGACCGACGCGCCGACGGCTTTGTTTACGATATTTTATTATTTACTGTCATTTGCAGAAAGCGAGCAGGGTTCTTGGGAAAGCGGATTGTCGTACGAATGCCGGTCACTTCTTTTCAAGGCTCTGCATAACTTGATTGAACGGTGTTTGCTATCCCGTGACTTCGTTCGCTTAGGAAAGTGGTTTGTGCAACCTTACAATGGCTACGAGAAACACCGTTGTAGCAGGTAAACGATTGTTTAGTAATAATATCTTTGTTATCACATTCTGCATTTCACAAAATATTTTTGAGAGTAACGACACGACACTTTTATTTTATTTTGAGAATGTACCCTTTTTCGGTAAGAACACTTGGTATTATATATGCTTTATCACATAAAACTAGACACATTTAAGATGTACAATAGTGTTCAAGCTGTACATATCATATCTAAATATTTTATCATGAAATAAGTACGTAAATGGTCATCATGAAATGAATGCTCGGAACTCAGAGCTATATGTAATTAGATATTTGTAAATGTTTGATGTGAAGGATTAAACATGACGCAGATACGTGAATAGGATGCGTAAATCTAAAGTGTGCCCAATTTAATGTGATAAGGAGTACAACACGCACCAAGTGTACACAGTATAAAGTATTTTTGCGGTTCAAAATAGTACAGAAAGTATAGATTTGATCGATAAATCTTTAAATTTCTTTATTATATTTGCAGCAGCCACTTGTCGTTCTCATTTGCATTTTTCGTTCACGGAGAAAGTACTGTGTGCGCAAGTGTGGACGTCAGGCAGCATCCTGCGGTGCGACATCTTACAAAGACATGTCTACAACGTACCCAGACCTCCCAATCTGGCGTTAAAGGTAAGTATTGCTTATTACGAGAGAGATAAGGATCTACAGCCATAGTTGGCACGAGGAAAATTTGATCGTTATCAACTATCAACGTCAACGTATTTCTTACCTTGTTCCACAGTGATCCTAGCTCCTTATGGACTAGCAGGCACGTTAACGGGTCAGGTGAGCCGTATGGACAGTCAACTTCTCGAAGAGTGGAAACACTTCTATCCGATCAGTACCGGTAGTAACTCGGAGACCGGGCTTCCGCCTCTCGTGGAGGTCCTCGTCGGTGGCGTGCGCATGCGTTATCCCTCTTGTTACGTCTTGGTTACGGATATGGATGATACGCCACCCGAGACTCCTCTCTCGCCACCAAGCAGCCCCGTCACTTGCGAGCGACCGCTTTTAACGCAACAGGAACTGAGCGCAGCTACCGAATTGCCGGAACGCGTGTGGGCAGAATGTACTTTGAGTTCACCGATGTCCGCTTCCAAGACAGAATCTTCCACGGAACCTGGAACCTGGACGTTCGTGGAACCGACGCAAAAGTCTTCCTGTACCTGTTCATGTTCGAAGTAAGGATAGAGGAAATTCACGCCTCTTTTTATTCCGACTTTATTGCATTGTGCAGAACACTGTCTTTAGATTCCTGTTTCTTAGATTTTAATTATATATATAAAAATTAATTGTTTACTATGTAAATTTTAACAAGTTTATTAAATTGTTTTAATTGATACAATTAATAGCGGTCTAAAGTTAATTACGATCTTTTTTTTTATAATATATTGAACGTAATAGTAAACATTTAATTTTTGTTATATACCGCGTCAGTTGAATAATTAGTAATATTTGCCATCATATTGGTTTCTATTTGCATGTAATAGCACAGAATATAGAATCGTAGAATATCCAAATTATTATAGATAAGTAGTAGTGTGTGATGGCTGTTGTAATGTGTGCATGGAAAATTAGTCTTTGAACAGATGGCTCAAATGCAAGTATTCTTGATAGCCAGCTTGTTAATGCATTTATTATTATAAAGTTACATTTAAAGCCAATTAAATTTTTTACTCATAATTTTAAACCAAAAACGTAAACATAATTTTATTGACTACTTTATCGTCATTACAACAAGATAAGAAAATTGTAATATTATTATGCGTTGCATTTGAGCTTTTATAAGAAAAGTATATTAGGGCCGAGTATTAATAAGATATAGTATGAATCCAACCAAAAGCTAAAGAGACCTGAAGTATTGTGTTTAAATGAAAAATCTTACTGTAATTTCTACAGTCGCCACATGTATTTTCTTACATATTTAAATATGAAGACTAGCTTAAAATGACATATCGTTAATATAATCTTAGCTAATTCTTCCTTGACATTTAAGTATGTGATTGCTTAACTTCCATGTTTGAAAAATAGTGTGGCTGTCAAAATACTCAGGTATGCACACAGGTTATTTTTTGTAGTCATTAATTTAAAAAAATAGAAAGCTCAAAATAAGTGTGTGACTTTAAATCAATAAATTAAATATAATGGGACATTCAAAACATGGTTAAGAAATAATATATAATTATTAATAAAAACTATTAAAATGTAAGAAGAAATATTAATAGCAAGATTATTTGAAATAATTTAAATAATTTACTAGAATTGTTAATTTGCAAGCAAAACATTTAGCTTTTTGTTTACATTTGGCTCATTTAAAAAAAATAAATTATTAGGTATTCACCATTAGAATAGTGCGATAAAACAAACATGTGTCATTTTATCGTTACAAGTATGTCGTATTTTAAACTAGTCTTCATATATGCAATTTGACGAAGTTGATATATGAGTTGTTGCTTCAGGATTCTATAAGATAAAATGATAGAGGAGATATGTTCGCAAGAAAACGAGATGTTAAATGCATCGGTTGCAGGTATACGACCCCCGGGGGTTGGAAGAGCCTGGCCTCCTCTCAGGTTCAGAGGGAGAGGGTAGATAAAGGTGGACGGAGGGTCGTACCGTTTCACCGACGGTCTACCACTCAGTGGGACGCTTGTCCCTCTGTCCCTGCTAATGCCCCCAGGTGGGTAATTTTTAGGCCCCCAGATATGAAGGGAGAAAGAGATCATTTTCATCATTTCTCTTAATCAATCACTGCAATAACGCCAGTTTTACGTATGATCGTAATGATCTTCCATAACTTCACATGCAGATTCATCGCTTTCGACAGCTCCATCATGTAATATATTCAAATAACTCGGTACACAATATAACGTATTAATTAGATTTTCATTTTAACTATACAAAGGTGCGAGGCATGTATCTTCTTAAACGCGATCGAGTCACGGCGTGAAGAAAAACGAACGGTAGACTAATATTTTTTTTACATTTGATGTGTGTAAAACTGTGCAAAAATGTCTTACAGAGTATTTAGAATTTTTCAGTGGGTAAATGGGACCTTCTAATGTCAATGTTATGTGAATTCTACGGTATAAGGTTGCCAATTTTTTTACGTGTACTAATACAACATAGTAAGTACAGAACTTAACGTCAACGACTAGCTCTATAACAAATTTATACCAACAATATATTTTCTCAACAAATTATTTCTATATTAGTTATAAAAGCAAAAGCAAGGAATAGAACTCGGTTAATAAACTTTTGCACACGATTTGTCGACTTAAAAAAAATATTATCATGCGCATGATTCGGTAGCAGATAGGATCTGAGCTTTACACACGATTGGTAGTGCACTATCTTCTAGCATATATCTTCCTCTTAGTTGAGTTATTTATTTTGCTTGTAATATACATAGAAAATGGTATATGCTTTGCATGTGAATATTGTTCGATATTTCTAGCATTTATTTTGCCCTATAAGTTGTCGTTTTTGCGTTCATCTATAACATATAACAGGCTTTTATTTATGTTCATGCACATTTTATATTTTGACAGGCGCGGCATATGCTTTTTCTCGAACAATTCATCTCAGTAATACGCACAAAGTTATTACTTTAATAACATTATTAATATGTTGAGAGAAATAAACGAAAATGTATCGCTGTAGCGCTAAAATATTGTCAAATATATATCATCGAGATGATCACGATATAGGGAAAACTGTAGTCTGAAATAGCATTTTCATAATTTAGTTTTGAGAAACACTGTTTGAATGTTGTTTTACTCTAATGTCATTCTGGACTGCTCTTCCCTGCATCGAAATATATATTGTTCAATGCTTTCTCTCATTCTTTCATGCTCGATATGAGTACTAAACTTCTTTTTTATTGCAACCTAACGACAAATATTCTAGGACATATCCGTACGTAATCAATCTGTTTAAAAATTGAGTAGGTCGGTACTGAGTAGAACGGAAGCACCTAGTACACCACCGGGTGGTCCACCTTCCTACTCGCGCGGACCACCAACGGGAGGAGATTGCTTACCGGTGCCGTCGGTCGGCTCGCCAGGTTCTCCGGCACCATCGCCTCTTCTAACTCCGCACTCCGAGCCTGCGTCGGTCCCGCCCGCGGAACCAACGATGCCGACTCTTAGCCCGCAGCCTCCACCAAGTCACACAAACACTGCCCCACCCCTAACCCCGTCACAAGGGCCCAAGTCTATTTCTTCCGCGTGCAACAACCAGGTGCACAGTCCATCGGTTCCCGGACCGATACTGAAACGACCAATCTTGGTGTCCCGAGAATACGAAGGTGCCCTTTTGGATGACGAGCAACCGTTATCCTGGCTCTACGATTATTCGCTCCAGGAGGCTTGGCTGAATCATCCTGTGAAGCGTTTCAAATCCATGAGTATCAGCGGTCCTCCGACCAATCGAAGCAACGTTCTATACCCACCGATGAACTCTCAAATGCTCCAATCTCAAGCTCCTAAGCTGGAAATTAAACAAGAACCTGTCGCAGTTGTAAGTAATATCCATTAATAGGAAAGAGATCAAGATAAATTAAGTCATCTAAGCAAATTACATCTGCTACGAAAATATTTTTATCAAATTTATAAGAAGAATTTCAATCTTTCTCTTAAGAAGTGGCTACTGGAGTCCTAGTGAAATTTTATGTAATTTATTTATAAAATTTACAAGTTATTAGAAATTTGCAATTGATATGCTTTACTTTCAATCCAGGGCAAAATGAAATATAATTAACATATGCATAGGAAATTTTTTATTCACGAACTTGAAAAGGAAAAAGACATTTATTTACAAATTTTATTTGCAAAGATCATAAAAATATTTTAAGTTGTCTTGAATTCCAGAGCAAGTGCCCAGCTTCTTCTTTATTTATAAGATGCATTATAGAATGCATTAATGATAAACTATGTCTTGTGATATCAGGGCGAGTGTATCGGAAGAAGAACAGATCCGTACGAGTTCGATGCGACAGGCGAAGAAAATGGCACGAATGTCGATGGTCTCCGACGACAAAGGGACGATCCATCTAAACCAGGATCTCTTTTCACTAGCGAGGGTCTCCAGCCATCCTACAAAGATCTAGATCAAATATTCGACAACTCTGATCCTGATACTTCCAGCGACGAAACGGTAAGTTTAAGTTTATATGTTACAAGTAGTTGATATATACAATCCTGCATCCTACGACACAAGGATAAACAAGGAAAATAGGCGACACCGAAATGCTTGAAAATCATAACGGATGTTGGATAAGATACATTTATGTTCACAGAATTTGAATCAACTACAGATACAAACACCGCCAGGCTCGAACAAATCTGGTGGATTGCATGAGGAAACAAGGGTGGACGGTACGAACAAAAATAATAATCGAGGAGTCACCGTTCTACGACCAGAAGAACTATCCAAGATGTTTCCAACTCCTCCTTCTCTGGAGCATAATCCTGTTGCCTCGCCTTGCCAACTGAGTGATCCCCTTATGGACCAGACTGAGCTGTTGATGCCTTCGCGACCGCTCAGACACCTGCCCGACATCTATCCTAATATGGGTTCTCCGCAAGAAGAGCCAATTGACGATTGGTCATACGTGTTCAAGCCGGCGGCCATCAGCAAGATGGTCGGTTCTTCCAAGTACGCACCTCTCACGAATCTGCCTAGCCAATCTCTGCCATCCATCACACTGCCATCGCACTGCGTGTACAGACCTTCCTGGCAGTGCAATCCTGCTTCCACCAATCAGGCGGACAAACCTCTTCCACCAACCAGGCCCGGATCAGTGCAACAGCAGCAGCAGCAACAACAACAACAACAGCAGCAACAACAGCAGCAGCAGCAACAACAACAACAGCAGCAGCAGCAACAGTCTTGTCCACAAAGTCCGGCGCCACCTTATCGTTCAAACACTCTGCCCGGTAGGCCACCTCCACCTCCGTACGACCAACCCAGTCCAGCTACATCTACCACTTCCTCGTATCTCAATAAAAATCTCAACAGCATCGAGGCGGATACACCGGGACCCGCTCGCGCGCCTGAATCAAATTCCCTCGTAGTAAATATTCTTCTGGGTGACACCGCGCTCAACATCTTCCGCGATCATAACTTCGATAGTTGCAGTTTATGTGTGTGCAATGCTGGGCCCAAGGTTGTAGGCAATATTAAGGGCGCCGATGCGGGCGTTTACCTCAGCAATTCGTGGGCTGGTTCCGCGCTCTTCCAGGACGACGATCAAATCAGATGTAGTTGCGGCTTCAGCGCCGTGGTGAATCGTCGACTCGCGCACCGAGCAGGTCTGTTCTACGAAGATGAGATGGAGATTACGGGCGTCGCCGAAGACCCAGCGGAGAAGAAGAAAGGCTCGCTCACCGCGGTTGCGTGTCCTGGAGCGAAAGCGACCCCGGAGGGTCTCGACACGATACTACCAAATGTTCTCGAGTTACTTCGCGAACAATGCCTGATCGTCCAAAGTTCAGCTAGCAGTCTGTACAGAGCGGCTAGGATATGCGCTACCATGAAAAGCTATCCGACGTTGACGCCGACGGTGAACACCCTGGAGTTTAATGATGGCAACGAGGTGTGTGTTGCCGCGCTCGATCAAGGCAAGCTCGACAGCGCGCATAACGAGAGAGCGGCACGCGTGAATGGCGTGCATCGGTGGGTGTTCCTCAGGGCGCGAGGTCCCCAATGTAGCGGCGACATCGTGCGAATGATGAGGTCGCTGCAGCCGCTGCTCCAGGACGCGGTGCAGAAGAAGTGTACGACACGCATGTGGGAAGCGCCGTATACCGTCACTGGACCGCTCACGTGGCGACAGTTCCATCGTTTGGCCGGTCGCGGCACCGACGATCGTTGCGAACCACAACCGATACCCGCTCTAGTCGTCGGATACGATCGCGATTGGTTGTCATTGTCACCGTACGCGGTCTGCTTCTGGGAAAAACTGTCATTAGAACCGTTCGCCGGGCCCAGGGACGTCGCCTACGTGGTCGTCGCACCCGACAGCGATTGTATTGTCAGTAGAGTCAAGTCGTTCTTCCGAGAACTTTCTTGCACGTACGAGGTAAAAATACAAATATTATTTATTTTATATAAATGATTCGACTCTAACATTAAAATTAACTGTCTGAAAGAATTATTTTGTTTAGCGTTACTGAGATTTTTGTTTTTCTGACATTTTTGAAAAACTACATTAGAAAAAATTTTTTGGTATTATTATATCCAATTTGTAGTTCTCGCGCGATTTGCTCAATTAGTTTTGTCTTCAATTAAAGGGAATATTATAGTTTAGGACTTCGCTTTTTAATTTTGTCGCAGATTTGCCGGTTAGGAAGACATACGCCAATCTCGAAACAACTACGTGATGGAATTCTGCGCGTCGGGAAATCGACTGTGCAGAAACTGGCAAAGCAACCGATGGACGATTGGTTCAAGTTTTTGGGAGAAAATTACATAGGCGAACTATTGAAATTGTACGCTCAAGTGTGTAATCATCGATTGGCCCCGTATCTTACGCAGGTCATACAAGATCGCAGTTTGTTGGATCCCGGTGATTCTCAACCAGCCAATAAGCAGCAGCAACAGCAATCCACAACAATTCCCATTCCCGATACGATGCCAGCTACACCCGATGTATTAACGACAAAACCCGAATCTGTCGGTATGTCTCGTCGATAATCGCATTTTAGCGATATGATTTTAGCGTGTCTGCTCGGGTTGGGGTCTAGCGAGATTCGTTGCCTTTTGCAGAAGGGGAGAATCCGAGGAGCGAGACTCCCTCTTCGAGCACAGCGACGAATCAGACCACTACTAATACAACCGGTAATACGACACCGACCTCGCAAACCACAAGCAACACGACACCGATTACTACGACCACAGGCCCGGACGAGGAGGAGATCGAACCTCCAGCCATCGTTGTCTACTTTGTCGAACCTTTCTCCTTAGGCGGCACCGAGGATCCCGATCGACGACGTCTCGCCATTTTGGCTCTACTCAGAGCTTACTCTTCCGCGATCAATAGCATGCCTGAGAATATGAGATCAAATATTCACGTTCAGGTAATTAACCAAAATTCTAGTACAAAATCCCGACGATGAAGAATAAATAGTTTTAAAACTCAGCTGGTCAGTATTCTAAATTGTGTTTTTACGGCATGTTTTGACAACTGCGATTAATATACTTTCAGATAATATCCTTGGAAAGCATAATGGAATTGGGTCGAGCTCGAGAAAGGCGAAAAATTCAAGACGAGATGAGAGCCTTGGCGTTGAATGTCTTCTTGCAAGGGCGTCGATTATTGAATCATAATTCTACGGTGAAAAGCCTCACTGGTTTCGGTACCGCCGCCGCTGCTGATCTCTTCCTCAAGAGTAAAGATGTAAGACTTCATTGTTAGATTGATTGCTTGCTACGTGTTGTGAATATGATCCGAGTTTCGTTTATGCGCCGCGATATCAGCGAGAACGATATATAAATTGTCTTCACTCGTTTAGTAATATTCTTGCAATTATGTATCAGGAACGAAACAGAGCGTCCTATCGCCTCTACGCACCGGCCTTCGTGCTAGCACCACTGCGTGCGAAGAGCGAAGCTCCCGAATCGTTCGGCATGCCGAGACCCGAAGAATGCGCGGTGCTCTACTTGAGTTACTGTTTGAGCGAGGATCAGTCTTGGCTGTTGGCAGCCGCAACCGATGACAGGGGCGAAATTTTCGAGACCGCTACTATTAACATCGACATACCCAATAGAAAAAGACGAAAGCGCGCCTCGGCTAGACGCATTGGCCTTCAAAAGCTTATGGACTTTATATTGGGCGTGATGTCCCAAGGTGTAAGTAAAAGATTTATATAATAAATTTACATAAATTAAACTCAGCGATATCTGAATATTTGTTATTACAAATGTATACAAAAAATCGATTCGAGCTTCCATTAGTAATTTTTACTCTTATTAAAAACATTTGTTCTTTTTCAGTGCATATTATTCATTTTGTAAATACTGTCTCACATTTTGTATCATTATATTATTTTTATTGCAGGTACAACCATGGAGATTGGTTGTGGGTCGAGTAGGGCGTATTGGGCATGGCGAATTAAAAGGATGGAGTTGGTTACTTTCTAGGAAAGCACTTTTGAAAGCTTCAAAACATCTGAAAGAGATATGCGGACAGTGCAGTCTCTTGTATCCCTCGGCGGCACCTTGCGTACTCAGCGCGTGTTTAGTCTCGCTCGAACCGGACTCTACTCTGAGATTAATGGCCGATCAATTCACTCCCGACGAAAGATTCAGTCAGGCGTCTGTAAACTGCCAGTTATCCACACCTCAAGATGTCACATGTACTCATATACTTGTTTTCCCTACATCCGCTACCACTCAGGTAAGGAAATTTAATTATATATATACATAAGAGCCCAATTATATTACTTCTCGGATACAGTCAGGCTAAACACCGCTGTTGTTTTGACACTTTAGTCGTCGCAGACCGCATTTCAAGAGCAACACAACGTACCCGAGTTGGGAGACGACGAATTGTTTTCCGCTCTGAACGATGACATGCCGGAAGGCATGGAGGGAATGGGTGATTTTAACGATATTTTCAACGTTTGGCCTGAACCGGGCGCAGGTGGTGGACAGAGTCCAAGCGGAAGTCCGCATCGTCCGGAAGGTTCGCCGCATGGAGGAGATGGCGGTGGATCAGGCTTAGGCAATCATGACGGGCCTGGTAGCCCATTTCCGTGCAGCAATACGCCAAGAGTAAGTCATATATATATATATATATATATATATTTTATGAAGTATACGGCTGTACTATATCCATGTGTGTAAATTTATATGCAAGTTTTTATGTTATTCACAGATAGCGACGACTGAGCAAGCAGAAGAGGTTGGCACTCTCTTACAACAACCGCTCGCTCTTGGCTATCTAGTATCGACTGCGCCAACGGGACGAATGCCACCATGGTTTTGGGCAGCTTGTCCGCATCTTGAAAACGTTTGTCCGGTATTCCTGAAGAACGCGTTACACCTGCACAGTCCCGCGATACAACAGAACAGCGACGATTTACTTCAGCAACAAAACGCACCCACTGCTCATCCATTGGACTCGCAGTACACCACTGACGTGCTTAGGTTCGTATGGTATCTTCATTTTAGCTTTTCAGATTTGTCGCGCGGAATTTGTTATCGACGTTATCGTGCAATGTACGTGATTGACAGGTACGTGTTGGAAGGGTACAACGCACTGTCGTGGCTTGCGCTGGATGCAAACACCAAGGACCGATTGTCCTGCTTACCAGTGCACGTACAGGCGCTCATGCATCTCTACCATGCGACGGCAGCTCTCGTCTGACCCACACCCTCTCCCGTTGTAGTGCAGTATATGCACCTCTCTCACGCACTCCTTATTGTACCGTCACTCGGGGCTTTACGAGAGCAACTGATTTCCTATGCCCTTTACCTATACTACATTAGTTAGGTACTTAGAGAGAAAGAGATTGTCTAGGTACAGAGTACGATCCTTCTCGACCACATGTAAAGAGAAACCGAGCCTTTTTTACCTCGGACTCTAATTAATACACAAGTTAGCGCAATGAAAATGCAACGGCTAAAAATGCAAAATCCGGTGAGAACAGCGACTCTCTTTACCATTTTTCTATTATAACAGGCGACATAGATTGTACTTTGTGTTTATGATCGTATCTCGTATTTCGTAAGGAAAAATGAACTGTGCATCCAATACGACCATTGCCAGCGAAAGCAAATATGAGACTTTGCGAATGGTAGAAGCGAAGATGCGAGTGATGAGAGATACTGTGAGAAAGAAAGAAAGATAGGGCAAGAGAGAATGAGAATGAAAGAGAAGGATAACGAGAGAAAAGTACGAAAGAGAGCACGCGCGAACGAACGAGCGAGTGAGAGAGAGAGAAAAGGTGTAAAAGAGAGTGCATAATAAGAAAATGATTTTCGATTGCCTCTCTATCGATAGATAGTTGAATTACAAATCAGAATCTCTAGAAAAATTACGTAACTAAAAGTTTTTAATTGTAAATTGAATTTTGTACAAAGCTTTTATTATTAATGACGACGAAGTAATATAAATGATATTACGTTGTTTTTTAATTTTATATAGATGATATAAAAAAAAAGAGAGGTGGACTTCTTTTTTATAAGCGATGCCTCGTACAAGCCCCTGGTGTGAGATATAAGTATGACGATTATAATATTATATTATGCTCGCGCGGCACTGGGTCGCTGTTATCATGTTTCCTGGACCCGTTAGCGCAATTTTTCGATGCTGTTTGACAAATTTTATTCGGATTAGGTGACCTCTATATATTATACATACATATAGTGTAAAATATTGTTTTTAAATAATTTATGAAGTGAGACATCGCCGAGATTAGATAATTGAGAATGAAAGAGGGAAATATCGCAAGAGTGTGAAAGAGAAAAAGAGAAAGAAAGCAAGCGAGAGAATGAGGAGAGATCGAGTCAGTTATGCAAAGATTGTTTTCCTCCAATTCAACTTTGAATGCAAAAAAAGAAGAAAAGACACGAAGAGCGAAATGTGGGGCGCGTCTGAGTGGAGCCACGGTGGCCAATTGCGTCAGTCGCATAGTACAAATATGACTTGTACATAGAACCCCTAACTCCCTAATTAATTGGTTAATTTACTCACACCCAAACTCACTCTGTATCTATAGTATTTATTACTGGGTAGTACGTCATTATTGGGATTATTATTATTATTAAAATTATTATTACCATTATTATATTAATATTACGAAATACAGTTTTATGTGTATATATATATATATATATATATATTATATATATATATAATTACATATGTGATTTCTCTCGTATTTGCAACGCCCAAGAAATTTTGTTGCAAGCACAGTAGAAACGCGTAGAAAAATGTCTTTTGCTCCTATGAACATATCACTTCTCAGAAAAAAAAACAATGAATAATTGAATCAGATTTTCTTTCGTTTGCCAAGCGATTGCTTGCATATCGAGCTTCGCGCGCACTAATATTTTTCTACTAATCTACATCTCCAATATGATATAGGAATATCAAAGTATTTTCTTATCCAACAGATACTTTTAAAAAGAAAGGAAAATATGGTATTTTCGACACATATACAATATGGCACTAAAATATGAGACTTATTCTGCGGATCAACATTTTATTATTTAGGAGTTTTAAGAAGTTATTATCACATCTCATCTTACAAATTTAACACGTGATTTGATGCTCTAAAAAATGATGAAATCCTGAATCTTCATGACGCATATCTATTGTGCTTGCACTATCTCCCTATCCTTTCTACTCTACACTATAGTTATATCCATTATGGCCGTAGTGTCCTGACTTTAATATAGATACGTATAAAGACCTCGTCTATTTAAGAAGTACGA
The DNA here is from genome assembly GCF_003070985.1 of Temnothorax curvispinosus. Classification (NCBI taxonomy): domain Eukaryota; kingdom Metazoa; phylum Arthropoda; class Insecta; order Hymenoptera; family Formicidae; genus Temnothorax; species Temnothorax curvispinosus. Next base: position 228,383 of record NW_020216870.1, on the reverse strand, counting down.
TATATCACACTTTATCCGCTGAAAGTATATTACAGTTATATCGTTGGCTCGAATGGACTAGTATCATGTATATAAAACAAGAATTATAGAACCTTATGATCTATTTACGAGTGTACGGACTAGTATTCGGTCAACGTCGACGGTCGGTCCGGAGAAGGTCTCTCCAGACTGTGATTGATGCCATATGGCCTCAAATGGTAAATTAGATACTCTAGAACGTACATCATGTTCGGTGACACGTAGTGGAATGAAACGGCACTGTCCGAACAGCAGTTCAAGCCATCCTTGGTATCGTAATAGATATACTTCCAATACCAAAAATTCTTGTCTACATGATTTGGTATCAAATGGTGCTCCGGCACGAACGGAAAGAATCTACCGCGCCCGTGAGGATCTCTGGTATCCATCGCGCGTACACCAATCTTTTCGAGACATTTTCCCATCTCCACGTCCTCCGCACCGCCGTTATCCGGTCGGCACTTGGTCTTGTCGGGTAAGCCCTCTTCCACGAATTTGCGTAAGCCTTCCTTACTAAGTACATATCCTGCGCCACCGCTCATGTAACCTTGTTTCACGAAAGGTTTAAATCTGCATCCGAAGTATAACGACGAATTTGGATTGTACGACGACAACATATATCGTAGATTTTCTACTACCACGTATCTGAAAGCATATAAATCCAAACAATAATTTATATAAGAGGGTGAATCAATAATTATTCGCACTCTATTTCTATAATTTATTAGAACAACAATAGAGAACGTACAATTACATCACTTTTCAACATAATCTCCATGCTTTTTAATGCACTTGTTCGAACGTTCCACAAGCTTGCATACATCCTCGGGGGAAAAAATGGGACAAATCGACGCCCTCTTAAGAATCCAAGGAAGTGAGATATGGACTACATGCAGGATGCTCCAATATAAAAAACTCAAGTTTCTAAAGCGTTTGAACAATGTGGACAGCAGTATGTGGGCGTGCATTGTTATGCAACAAAAAAACACCTTTCGACAATAGGCTTCATTATCATCGCGATTATCATCTGTTTGACCCATTTAAAAGAGATCGTCGATTTGATACAAACCAACATGTGCAAAAAGCGGCGCATGCATAGCTGAGAGATAAACCAAAAACATATTTTTCCGAAGATATATGCAGGTTTGTGGAACGCTAGAACAAGCGCATTGAAAAGCAAGGGGACTATGTTGAAAAATTATGTAATTGTACGTTCTCTACTGTTCTAATAAATTATAGAAATAGAGTGCGGATAATTATTGATTCACCCTCGTACATGTGTATACGATGTATACAATAAAGCAACTCCTTTGATTTTGTCGGACAGTGTTATTCATTTAAAATGACAGCTAATAACTATGAATTTTTTCTATCACATATTTTTATTTTTTTCTAATTTGATCGCTATGCATTTTTTGACACTGCTACTGAAAAAGATACCATTAAACATTTGTGCTACTTATTTTTGTACACTACGCCGTAAAGATAAAATTTATCGCAAAGACAGAATGTACACTACCGTTCAAAAGTTTAGAAGCACTACTTTTTTAAGAAAAACAAAACAGTGCACAGTGGTGCTAATACTTCCAAAGAAAAATGTCATATGAGAAACTTTACTGTCTGTTTTAACTATTCGACACAGTATTATTTGTTTCTAAACATTTTCCAAGGAAGTATTTCATTTAAAGAATTTTACGGAATAAACATGCTATTATTCTGTTATGAAGAAAAAAAAAGTTTTCATGGTTTTGAGTAAAATGTAATAAATATGCAAATAACAATTATTATATTTTACTCAAGCCATGAAAGCTTGTTCTTTCTTCATAACAGAATAATAGCATGTTTATTCCGTAAAATTCTTTAAATGAAATACGTCCTTGGAAAATGATTAAAAATAAATAATACTGCGTTGAATAATTAAAACAGACAATAAAGTTTCTCATATGACATTTTCCTTTGGAAGTATTAGTACCGTTTTTTTCTTTAAAAAAAATAGTGCTTACAAACTTTTGAACGGTAGTGTATATGCAATTAGTGACTACGTTGTAAAGATCGTGAACAGAATATACTTACGTATCGTCGTCGGCTTTCATGAACCAATCTACTTTATCTTTGTACTTCTCATAAGCGTATTTAAACGCTTCTTTGGTTTTAGCCCACAGATTATCTCTACCCTCCTTTACTGGCAACACTACAGTGGGTAAGCTGGCGTCTGAAAATGACCGGTATGAGTACAATCTTTTTATCTGTATATCACAATCTTTATTTTTATCTTATGACGAAATACCTGCCACAGAACTCATAAAAAGAAGTACATTGCAGCGTTTTCCCCATGTCGCTTTTACGTGACGAGCCTTGCTCTGATGATTTTTCGGACCAGTCATAACCCAGCAAAGAACACGCACTTTTTTCGCCATATCCTGAGCTATTCTATCTTCTCCTTTGTGAAAATCTTCATCATCGCCATGAAATTTTACTTCTGTTTCAGGACCAATCTATTAGAAAATTTAGCGATAAGATATAGAAATCATTTCACAATCATCTAATAGTTGTAAGAAAACATCATTTTTTTTGCATATACTTTAATCAAAAAAGAAAAAAGATTCTTTTAATTTTCCTCAGTGATCGGTTTGGTCATAACCAATCTATTTAAAATGTTGTAGCTTGGAACATAAAATATACCATTGCGTACCTCTGACTCCAACTCCGAATAATGATGAGGATCTCTGGAAAGGCTAGAACTACCTGGTACCCAACTGAACATGTGCGGTACATCTCTCGAGGATGTGATGAGCAGACATGCCGATAAAAAGCCGAAAACCATTCCAGCAGCGAGTGTCAGTATAAATCGCCGTCCACTTCGACCACCTGTGTAAAAAACTAATTACTGTATTTTCTAACTGCTATAATTTCACATTTACAAACTATGGATTAATACAAGATCAGACAGAATCAAACATGAGTTCATTTACAGGGACTTAGACACTTACTATCGAAACTAGGAAGCCGCTGCTGTACCATGATATATAATATAAATTGTAACTCAACTCAATAACGCTATAAATGCTTGAATATAAATTGCAGTCTCCTTCGCATTCATTTTTTCTCGTATAAATGCATGATATATTTTATCACTGCCCTCTGAAATATTATATAAAATATTATCTAATTTTATAATTAATATTAATAATAATCTAAAATGTTATATAAAAAGATATATTACTGTTTAGTGATTAATAGAAAAGAGAGAATATTGTGTTGAATATGTGAAATGGAGTAAATTAAACGCTTTTGAAGTGTTACAATACCTATATTATCTCACGACGTGTAAAAATCTATTTACTATTGAGCAAAACTTAATATCTTATCGCTATCGAATGGTTAGATTTATAACTATGAATCAGGAATAATCAGGTACAAAATTACATCTTTATATGTTATTATTGAAATGTCAATTGTTATAATACTTCATTTCAGTTCTCTTTCATGTAGCAGTTAATCGTTTCATAACATAGAAATTAATGTTGTTACATCAACTAGCCATTCCAATATAAATGTAGGCTGGATTCGGGGAGCGCGCTATTAGCGCTATTTGCTTGTTCTATCCTTGTTTTACACCTGATGAGCGATAAAGACAGAATGATGCAATAGCGCTAATAGCGCGCTCCTCGAATGCAGCCCTAGTTCATGTAAATTTTTAAAAAACCTCGCCTATTTTTTATTAACCCTTCGCAGAACATATATAATTTTGTTGCTTCCGTCGAACAACGTGGGTCTTTTTAGGCCAGTTAAGATTTTCAAGCTGTAATAGTGCCATAAAAAATTTGAAAAAATTTAAGTATACTTATATATGCCTGATTCTTGTTTAGGTTTTTTTTTATGAGTCCGTAAAGTCTCCGAAAAATTCAAAACTGAAATATCGACTAGGTCTAGCCCCACTTGTTCTGCGAAGGGTTAAGGGATTTTGGGCCATGAATGTACACACTTGACTATATGCATTTGTAGAGGAGGTTGATAGAAATAATAATAACATGGTCTGAAGTCTCAAAAACATGGGGAAAGATATTTTCTGCGGCGTGAATTTCGCATATTACCATATGTAATATTAGCTAATTGGCACTAAAAACTTTACATTATTTAACTTAAATATTATAATATTACTAACTTTATATAAAATAATATCCAGATGATTCAATGTTGTACGTCAATGGCCCACTTTGGGTGAGGTTCTTTATAAGATAAACTCATTATCATCTAATAATTTCGTATACATACCTGATCAACAGGATGTTTGATAACACGATAAACTCTTTAAGGCCATATTTTAAGCTCGTATATCAAACTTGTTACTCACAATAGGATAGATAAAAATGTGCTTCGCCGAGCACATCTTTTCTCTTCTCCTCTTCTGTTTTTAATCAAACAAGATTGGTAATGAGTGGTATGTATATGAGTATATCTGATATAATACAATTTCTTCTCCAATTCAGAGGACTGTATCTGAAATCAAAAGAATCTTGAAGACAACAGCCAGGAAGGTAAGAAGCGATGAAACTACTTGAAGACAACGCTACACTTTCACAATACACGTTAACTTTTTGAGTTAAGTACGCACTTCTTTCTCTGGACGTATGAACGGCCCGTCGTTGACAAGTGATCTTTGACAATTGTTTATGATCGTCGTGGCGATGTTAGATATGACCGTCGCCTTACTGATAGTACTGCCTCAATATTGCGGGACGTTATCTCCAAGCAGGCGAAGCGCGATTTATTACGAATGCATCGGTGCGCCTGAGCCTAGGTGCGAACACAGAAAATAGTAAAATATGCAACGCGCGGTCTGCTATTATGCAATGCCCTAATTACGCGCACATGTACACCACATGCGAAAACTGGGAAGAAGCACGTTCGACGCGAAGCGCGTTGAATAGAGGCGACACGTCAAGCAAGCGACGTTGCATTATCTCGAAAGTTGGCGAAGAGAGAGAAAAATGAGTCGTGCAAAAAAAGGTGGTGATACGAGAGCGCGGAACGCGGCGGGGAGGAAGGGACATTTTTGCGACAGTCATCTGTTTTCTTTTATTCGTTCGCGCTTATGCCAACACTGCTAACAAGTACCAGCAAGCTGCACGGCGCGCTCGTTTGTCAGCACGGCTTTTATTACTCTATTTGCGCAATTGCGCAAATATTGATGCGAACCTGACCGATATTGTCGCAATTCGATATCGTCGTCGCCGTGCACCTCGCGCGCGTAACGCAGAGTTTTCATTCACAAACCGAGGGTATCGTATCGCCCAGTCGCCGACGGTGCGCCGGGGAATGTTCGTCGCGCCTCGTCGCAGTGGTAGTCGCGCAGCTCATCGGGGAAGAATCCTCCTCGCCCCTCGAGTATCCACACTCGCGGTGCTCGCGGATCCGGGTACACAGTGTACACACGCGGATCCGGACCCGCCTCCTCGGAGAATCTTCCGAGAAGCGCGCGCTTATCGCGAGAACGTGTTTTTACCGCATCGGGAATGCCGGAACCGAGCGCCGTCCGCGTCGGCTCGCGGCGATCAATTACGAGATTAGACGGTGGAGTCGACGTGTCCGCATCTCTCCTCGCCCCGGCGGCCCCGCGGGATTTTACAGACGAGCGCCTTCGAGCCGCGGCGCCTTCGTCCCGCGTTGTCGCGAGCAGCGCGTGAACGGGCACAAAGGAATCCGCGAGCATTCAGCAGCGGCGATAACAATCTGCGATGATGCGCGCGTCGCGCGTCTTGCTCTCCCCTCTTCTCCCCCATCCCTCCCAGCCACCCTTCGCGAATCGCGATGAGCGTGCATGCGCGACGTGTCGCGTATGTACATACATACGTACGCGCTCACTCAGCTCACTGGTCGGAAAATGTCCGTGAAAAGGTCGTCTCCATTCTGACTCGCGGCCACCATGCCGTCGACCGTCGACTTCGTACTTCGTACCGTATCGCGAGGAAGCGTCGGGGGAGGCGACCACCGGCGAGATACCGATACGAGATACGACGCCATCCGAGACACGCGGTTGCGCGCGTGTGCACTGTGCACGCGCGCGCGCGCGCGCTGGTATACGCTGGGACGCGCGGCGTGTCGCGCAATGTCTTCATTATCGCGTGGAGATTAACTTCGTCGATTATTTCGAAATTACAGATTACAGGCGTTTCGCCAGCGTGTTATTTTTTCCGCGCGCGGACGAGAGGGACACGGGGCTGTCGTTACTTGTCGTTTCTCGATCGCGCGCGTTTATATCCCATTATATCCTCGACCTCTACTCTGTTATTTCGCGGCGGCGGGCGACAATCATCGTCGATGAAAATTATTGCCGTTGCGTGTACAGGACACGCCAAAAGCCAGGGACGGCGGGAAAACGCGACGCGCTATCGCGTTTTGTTATGAACAGCTGACGAATTTGAAATTCGACTCTGAAACCCTGAAGTCTGATAAAGAGAAATAATAACGGCGCAGATTGAAATTGGGATAATTTTCTGAATAAAGCATTCCGTGTGAATTTAAACAAACTTTATGTATCTTAGAATACAAAAAATAATAATAAAAATCATTATTCGACATTAAAAAGGCGATAATGATAATACATCAAAAGTAAATGCTTTTTGAGGTTAGGTGTCCGCCTTACCGACTAGATGAGGACAAACTAGTTCTCTGTAAGCGAGAATTGCGTGTTTTATTTCAAATTTAGGTTAGAATATATTTGATGTAATCGAATATTATCTTAAAAAAGTTTATATGCGTACAGTTTATCGCAGAAACCAGAATTAAAGCTGAAAATGCATAAATTTAATAGGCGATTTTCAATTTTCGAAGTCATCTTTTTCGAACACGCAATTGATGTTCCATTTTCCGACTTATATATTTTTTCAACTGTTTTTTAATCGTATCGCGACGACTGAAAACTTTTCGAATCGCGACCCGCGACGTTTGACGTTTCGAACCTATCGAAATATTCGAGACGAAATCAATATGGCAGCGCCGTGCGCGGCAGTGCGCGGAAGACCGATGTTGACGGACAAAAGTCACACATCGCGGTAACGACGCGACCGTTTGTCGTTTCGCGATGACCGCGAATTACTATTTCGCGATCGTCGGCCACGCCGACAACCCGCTGTTCGAGATAGAATTCAACAATGCCGGGAAGGACGCGAAGGTCCGTTCGTTTTTAGGTTAAGTTCCGCGACTCCGCATCGACTCCGTCGTTGACCACCCCTTGCTCTTCTGTTTCAGAAGGAGGACCACTCGCATTTGAATCAATTCATCGCCCACGCGGCGCTCGACCTCGTCGACGAGCACACGTGGAAAACGACGAACATGCATTTGAAAGTCGTGGATAAATTTAATCAGTGGTTCGTCAGCGCGTTCGTGACGGCGACCCACATTCGATTCGTCATGGTGCACGACAGCAAGAACGAGGACGGGATCAAAAACTTTTTCAACGAAATGTACGAGACCTATATAAAGGTAATATTTATTTATATGATATTGTAGGTTGGGCGGCAGTGTGGTCTAGTAGAGCGCCAGATTCGTAATCTGAGGAACCAGGTTCGAGTCCACTAGAGCCATGGAATGTTTTTCCGAAAGCTGCGCCCCTCCGTGCAAGATTGAGGCCCTTGTGCGGAGAAAACTGGGCTCGGTCTTTCGGAAAGAGACGTTAACCCATTGGTCCAAAGGGTTAAAGTGAGAGGAGAAGGATAGTATTGGTAGTAGATTGCGAACCCTACGGGTATATTGCAATAAATTACGAAAAAAAATGATATTGTAGGTTTATTGATTGATTGATGTTTGATTGTGTGACGCCGCATCAACAACTTTATAAGAGAGATGCTCATGACTGCTTCTCTGTTTCAGTATTCGATGAATCCATTTTACAAGCTCAACACTCCTATCAAGTCTCTGGGGTTTGAGAAAAAGGCACAGTTGTACGGCAGAAAATATTTATCTTCGTGAACGTAACGATTGCTGTTAACAAAAGTAGGGATGTTTATAATTTGCTTCTCTTTACTTTATTCAACATTTGTATGCCACAAAATGTGTACTGTTAACAAGCATTAGAAATAAAGGTGATGAATTTTTTTTCCATTAGCTCCAGTATCAAGGCATATATTAGAAAAAAAAGTGATTATTCATATTTTGATTTTGTACAATGTATATGTGTAAGTTAATTGCACTGTGTAATTGTTGAATTGTTTATATAAAAATTGCTATATAAAAAAAAACTTGTCTTATATAATATATTAACTGCTTTTTTATACATATAATGCATAAAACTCTTGCTGCATTTTCTATTCCGATCACGGATTCAGATCTCTTATCTGAAATATCAAAAAGAACATAATATATATATATTGCAAGTCAAAATAATTGGCAAATAAAACAAAATACAATATGCAGGTCATTATTTGTTATACCTCTTGTAATTTCTGCATTTCTTGAGTCAACAAATTATCCAAGATCTCCTGGAACCGTTGCTTCAGTTTGAAGTTTTCAATATTAGCTATTTCGACCTCCTGTTGCTGCCTTCTTTGCTGCAATTCCGCCAATTCCGCGTGAAGAGTAGCGAGACGAGAACCTGGATGTTTTTAAGTAAACAAAGTTAAGGAGAAGTGGAAACACCGCTTATTTAACCCGAAAACCGGCTTTTTTCCTCATGAACGGTCACCTGAGGCTACTTTTACACCCCAATTAAAAGTCATTGTTATTAATTACATATTGCATATTTTGGATTGGTCTACAATTTATCAGTATTTGAGAACAATATGTATATAGATTTACTCAACATATTCCGAAAAGAGTAAGGAAAAACCAAAAAAACATTTATAAAACGAAAGAAGCACATTAAAATTACCGTGACGTGAGCTTTTTTTAGACCCTGGGCTGTTTAAGTAGTTCCAGCGCCCATTCTCGGATTAAAATTACCTTTAGATATCGATGGAGGTGATTCAATGTAATCAGGAGCAATATCATCTGGAATAATATATTCCGAATGAAATTGCTCCAATTTGGGAACTTTTGGCGGAGTACTCTCGCCCTGCAGCTTCTCGGTTTCCATATCGCCGTTGTTATCATTGTGGAACATATCTTTACTGAACTCGGTAACTAGTCCACTGCTCGTCGTCGCGTTATTACTCGACCTCTCCGAATACGCGGCTTGCATAGAATTGGAGTCGGAAACTCTACTGTCCACCGAAAGTCGGCTGTTCTCGTCTAGCTCCATCACGTTTATGTTCGCCTCTTCGTCGTCGTCTTCGCTGTCGCTCACGGGCTCGCCAAATATATCGTGTTCAGCTGAAATACAAACCCATATAAAGCACATAATTCCTATATCTATAAACTTTATCTAAACCAACACTCACCAACATCCAGACTTTGAGATGTGTTCCCATTCATACTCTCCCGTTTAGTCTTAACTGTGCCAGACGATGAGACTTTGCTGGGTTTCGACGTATCTTCATCTTCGCATATCACTTCCCACTTAACGTTAACAGCGTCATTGTCCACTCGCAACAGACGTTTAACCTCCTTCTCGATCTCCGGCGCCTCTACGTACTTCTTCTTCAAAGTTTTTCTAAATCTCCTGCGTCTCACGTTTTTAGCGGGCGGTGTTATACCATGAGGCCAAAGGAACTTCTTGTCGACCTTGTTTGGATCCTTCTTCTTCTGCTTAACAGGAGATTCCTCATCTGTCGCGGTATGATCGTCCTCCTCTTTACATAATAGCATCTGAAGAAGCGTTGCAGGAAAATAATGTAATATAAGCTCTTCGTTTTCTATATTATCTAATAACGTTCTTTCCATTTTTACCTGGCATATATCGGCAGTTTTATAAAAGCTTTTGTTATCGATGGTTTTTAAGGATTCCACTATCGTCGGCAGGTCCACAACCTAAGCAAAATTGATCAAATGTACAAATTCGTCTTCGTGATCGATTTTTATCCGGCGATTTAAATTGAACAGCATGATGCAGCAAAATTTACCTTAGTATGGAGTAACCAGTGGTCAATCCTAACCTCACCGTAACGCATATCGTTTTCCAGTTTTATAGTAAATCTATCTTTTAAAGGCAAAGTACTGCGTAAGGCTTCCCTCAGTACTTTGGCGGGTTCCTTAAAGAGAATTAATTCAGTATATATATTATTTCCGATTCTTTAATTCGTCTATGTGATCTCTGACTAGGTTAAGTTCAAATCGGATTACAAGATAGCATAATATAGGAAACATACCGGCGGTAACCGCATAATAAACTGACTCTCTAATTCAACCTGCAGGTCATTGCGATTTTTGTAGTCAGTATTCGGATGGCGATTCATTTTCTTCGGATTTTTACGCGATAAACGACTGAAATCACCACGAAAACGAAATACGAACTGTTTATTGCTGTTTATTAAACGGACAACACCAACACTGAAACTGAACACCAGCGCGTGACCAGCGCTATTCAGTTTTGGTGGCGTAAACGATAAACTTTTGAGAAACGTTTCCAGGGATGTCGATAATAGCATTTATGGATGGGAAGGAAAACAATATATACGAATATAAATATTATATAAATAATAAATTCAGAATTGACGACAGATTTTATTAATAATTTTATTAATATCATATAGTGGAAAGAACAGCAAATATGTAGTATAACGTTCTCCCCCCGTCCCCGATTCCTTTTCATTTTTTCAAATTTTGTGTATTCTTGGGTCGTAAAAAAGATTCTGAGAAGAAAAATATTAAAATACTTATACGCATCAAAGTATAAGCGGCATATATGCGGCATAAATTTATAAGTAGAGTTAATTATACATATATATTCTGAATTCTACTAATTACTATATAGACCAAAGTAGACTTGAAAGATATAGCATATGTATACATTATTATAAAAAATTGTTTAAATATAGTTTTTGAAAATTAATAAATTAAATAAAAAATTAGCATTATTATATTTAGTATGTTATTATAGATATTACAATAGTATTAGTGTCTCATTTTAATTTGAACCAGTCAAATATAACGCTATCGCGTAATTTTAGAGAAAAATGTTCCAGACAAAAGTTGTATGGGGGACATCTTTTAATTTAAAAAATTTGACCTTGGGTAAAGGCGTTATCATCAAATGAAGGTCAACTTAATTTTTTTAATAGCAATATACCATTTACAAACTATATACGTTTGTAACCATTCTCCATTACGAGTTCAACGCGTATTACTACGTTTACGCGAGCGTTATACTTTTGTTATGATAATTTCTTTGCGTAAACGGGATTTTGTAGTAACTTTTACGATAATTTACTCCGCATAAATTAGTGAATTATCGGCGTAAGTTACTACAGAAGTAACGCTCGCGTAAACATAGTATATATATGACCCAATTACATATAATATATATATATGTATATATTAGGTCGCCGAAGGTCAAATGACCAAATGCGCGAGCTTACGATATTATTATCTCTGCCATTATAAGGATCAGAATAAACGAAAAGAAACGCCGATAAACGAAGCCATAGTCGAGTCGGGCGGACGCGTTGCTGTGTACGTACATACACACGACATATCACATAAAGAAACAGTTGAAATTAAGTGTTTTTTATCTTTTCCTAGATAAAGAACAAGAACGTTTTTTAAAAGAAACATTTTTTTAAACGTTTATCGAGGATATTTTAACTCATAACAAACGTTTCTTTAGAAACCGGTTATGAAACGTTTCAAACAAACATTTCTGAAACGAATATAATGTGCTACCTGAAACGTGATATCGAGATATCTGACTGTTCAAATTAAAATGAGACACTCTCTCAGTATATTAGTATATTATATACAATGTTAGTATTATATATTAACATTTTATATATATGTCTTTGTTTTCCCTTCAAATTAGACAAAGATGGACATATGATTTAACTATTAAAGACTATATATTACACTTAACAAAATTTATAATAGTCGGAAGGCCGTAGGAAAATTGACCCATAACAGATTATTTTTCGACTGCGAGGAGGATATAATCGACTGTGATTGTTCAATTTCCTTACGGCCTAAATTTTGTTACGTACAATGGCCTTTAATTAGTTTACCAACAAGTTAGAACAACTGGGCCGATTTCACCGTCTCCGACTAACTTGATCCTTCGATTAAACTCACTCTTCATCTCTTTCTAACTTTCCTCCTTATGTTTATTTAATTATTTTTATCAATGTAAATTAACCTTAATCTCGGTTTAACTTACGTTTTATCTTTTTTTAATTCTTAGAAGAGAGATAAAAAGTAAATTAAACCGAGATTAAAATTAATTTACATTGATAAAAATAAACATAAGGGGGAAAGTTAGAAAGAGATGAAGAGTGAGTTTAATCGAAGGATCACAGTCTCTGATTAACTTGATCCTCCGATTAAACTCACTCTTCATCTCTTTCTAGGAGGACAGTTAGAAAGAGATGCAGAGTGAGTTTAATCGGAGGATCACGTTAATCGGAGACTCGATATTGGCCCTTTTTAGTGTTGATGATACTAAAATGTCCGAGGCTAACCGCTCTTTCCTAATCAATATTGCTCGATTTACCACGAAGTGACGTCAATATATATATAAATTATTTCGAAGCTCGGGGCGATTTAACCAGAGAATCAATTATATATCTTAATATATCTCTAAAGGCTCAGTATATAAAATATTAAACTCGATTAGGCAATAAGAGCCAAGCGTAGATTATCTTCGCTAAAATTTTTTTAATAAAATGTCAATCAAATGTCAATTACAATACGTATCTATCTTAAAAAACGAGGTGAAAATTACAAAAGTAAACAGATTTACTAGATTTCGACAAATAAAATTGTAGATACTCTAGTGAATTTCTTCGCACTTTTGTAATTTTCACCTCGATCCAAGATACACAATCGACCCCAATCGACCCTCAGGTCAACTCTGGTCAACTCGGCCTTATATTCTCCATATGCTCCGAGACCGCGTTCGTCTGCTACGCTCGCGCTGGTGCGCATGTCCAGGATTCGTTCCCACCAATCCCACCATCTCGAATGTATACTGCATATATACATGTATTGTATGTATGTACATACATATACATATACTGGTCACTGTACAGTGTACTCCGCGGCCCGCGCGGGCGAGTGACAGGGCTGGACAGACAGGCTGACGGCAGTGACGGCACTGACAGCGGATCCGAGATCCGAGTCATCCGAGCTCCGGGCGTAACGCGGCCGTAACGACCTGTTACCGCGCGGACGCGCTGGAGGGAGCGGAACAAAAACGCGACTTCCTATGCCTGGCGCGGCAGTGAGTCATCGTGAAAGTGCGGGATCGCTGTACAAGAGCGGGACGACTCTCGGGAACGGCGTCATGGAAGTCCTGGATCCGAGCGTCTCCAGGGACGATCAGCCGCTGTGCGTCAACGATTCTCTGGAGCCAGGTATTATCCCGACTACCGCGAACATCCGCGTTCCTATCGTCCGCGTCTCCGCGACCGTCGCCGTCGTCGCGTATATCGTTGTCCCCGTTCACGTAAGTGCGTTCGTGTAATTAGTTTTCCCCCGCCCGCGCGCGCGGGACAATCGATGTCGCATTGTTTGAAAACAAAGGGACGATAACGGCAGGACGAGGCGTCGCAGATGTTCGCGAGTTATATCGCGGAAGTGGAAACTGTCTTGTTATCTATTAGCGTCAATCTCGCGACCTCTCTTTCCACCTCCGCCCCTCGCGAGAGACGTCATAAACGCGAATACGTCAGATTTATTTTATGCTGAGTTATGTCGCTACTTTTTTTTTTGCCTTACTGTTTTGGCGGAACAGCAGGGAGATGAATAATTGATTATTGCCTTGGAAATATTAAATTAATATTTAAGAATGTTAGTGATTGTGAAGTTGCAATGCATTCGCTGTTAAAGTTTTGGTCACGCGTGTTTTGGGCAGATCTGTTTTTGAAAGTTTTTAAGGCTTCTCTGTTCGCTCACTGCAGTCATCTCGGATTGATGACATCAGAAACGAGAAAAACATGAAAATTTTTGCGACGTTACATTAAAATAAAAATGTATCGCAATAAGATAGCGTTTGTAATCGATAGAATAGACTTGTAAAATATACCGAAAACTCCCCTTTTGATTGGATAATCCACATGTCGAATTGAATTGTGCTTAATCAAAGACGAGAACAAGTTGGTAGTTGCCGAATTGAAATGAAAAAATATTTGCTTTCACATATTAAATTATAACAAAATAAGAGTCTTCGGTGTATTTTAACACTATGATTATTTTAAATATATATAAAATTTTAAATATAAAAATTAAAACAAAAAACGCGGTATATCGCGAGAATAATTTAGCTTCTTTTATATCAGTTTTCACGCTTTTTAGTTCATAATTTTGCCAGGTGTGACACTGTGTGGCGTTTACTTTGGTTTACTTGGCAATCGAGGCAGCAGGAGCCTCAAGAAATTAATAATATGGACAGATCTGTTTGATAGCTTTATAATAAATATCGTCTCAAATCATCTAAATCATATAAAAGATTTAATCTTGTTCACTGATGAATCCTTTTAACACCAAAATACCCCCTTCCACAAAAATTATCTTTGCTATAGGTCTGTTTAAAAAATATAGAGAAAAAATGCATTAAGGGCCGATTTCACAGTCTCCGATTAACTTGATCCTCCGATTAAACTCACCCTTCGTCTCTTTCTAGGGAGACAGTTAGAAAGAGATGCAGAGTGAGTTTAATCGGAAGATCACATTAATCGGAGACTGTGAAATCGGCTCTAAATGTTAAAAGAGGGATCAGAAATTTTACCACTTTCTCATCCTGGAGTAAAAGCTAAGCGTGATACTAAAAAAAGAATATCAGACCAAATAATTGTACCGAAACACTCCCCATTATCGGCGTCATGATCCGCTAATGATTTTCTTTAGCATAGATTAATGTTCTCTAATGTTTCTAGAACAACCAAGAACTGAATTACATAACTCAAGATCTTCTATTCTTTTTTAAGACTGTTCATAATATATTTCAACTTCTCTATTGACAATATAAGTATGCTCATAATGTAATATTCTTTCAGTTAACACATCGCAGATTCCGCCAGATACCACTTCATGGATAAAAGCGCGTCATACTCTCGGTGCCCTGGGCTTTCTTGGCTTCGCCCTTGTATATGCTATGAGGGTCAATTTATCGGTAGCCATTGTCTCCATGGTTAACCAGTCAGCGATTCCGCACACCGATGATAACGATACTAGTGACGTTTGTCCTAAGTATACACCCAAGATAAACCTGACTTTCGTACCGGTAATTCGATCATTGTTTTCTTCAAGTAGTTCTCTGAATCTTCATATATTACATTACCTTTATGCCTCTTGTATTATTCTCTTGTTATTATGTCATTAGATATGAGTTATCACACATAGTGTTAGTCATTCAAACTTATCATGCTGAAACATAAATGTAACACTATACTGTTTCTTCTTTGTGTTAATATATGATGATATGGATTTATCTCAATAGTACCTCAACATTTGTCACAAAATTTGTCAGAATTCTAAGATTTGAGATAGTATACAAACTAAATAATGAAACTAATTATAAACCTGTTATAACTTTTCCGTTATTTCTTAATTTATTTCGTTAAACATTAATATCGTCAAATATATCATTTAAGACTAAAAAAATTTCTTTTCTTAGTATTCGAACAAGAGAAATGTGTCTAAATATTATTTTAATTTGCAGTAGGTATCTTAAATATGTGGCACAACTTTTTAATCAAGTCTTTTCTCAGGGCAAATTCGTATATTGTAACATTTTTTTTATTATTTTACATTTTGAAATTAATTTCAATGTTATTTCAGAGCGCGGGAGAATTTGCTTGGGATGAAAAGACTCAAGGCATTATATTAGGCGCATTCTTTCTCGGCTATGTAACTACAAATGTTCCGGGTGGTAGAATGGCTGAGAAAATGGGCGGCAAGTTAGTTTATGGTCTGGGAGTATTTCTGACCGCTATTCTGACCGTGATAAGCCCATTCGCCGCGTATTGGGGTCTGGTACCATTTTTGGTTGTACGAGTTGCGGAAGGATTTACTGAGGTAAATGTTCTGTTTTCATAACATATGTCTGTATAGAAATTATTAATATTTCTTCGTATGATACGTAGGGAGTAACGTTTCCTGCGATGCACAGTATGCTGGCACATTGGGTACCCCCGTTAGAGAGAAGTCGATTTGCTGCTACAGTATACGCAGGTAATTTGCTTGTTTTGCCTTATGATGGATAAAAAGAATGCTCAGGGATACTTACAATACTTTTTTCAGGTGCGAATTTTGGAACTGTCGTCTCATTACCAGTGAGCGGCTGGCTATGTTCCTTAGAATTGTGGAACGGTTGGCCCCTTGCATTTTATTTGTTCGGTAGTCTCGGTCTCGTGTGGTACATATTCTGGTTGATATACATTTACGATACTCCATCGCTACACGTGAGCATCGATCCTGCCGAAAAGGCGTATATCGAAGCTAGCGTCGAAAAAAAGAACGAGGTCAGTATTATATTTAATACGTAAATGTTTCCGCGAAGTTATCGTGTTTGACTTAATGATCGAATAATTTAAACAACAGGACGATGACCCAGGAGTACCTTGGCTGTCCGTCTTTACCTCTCTACCTATGTGGGCTATTACTATTACGCAGTGCGGCCAGGCCTGGGCCTTCTACACTCTTCTGACCGACCTGCCGACGTATATGGACAAAATTTTGAATTTTAATATACAGCAGAACGCAGTTTTCTCAACGTTTCCGTATTTGAGCGCTTGGCTGATGGGTCTTCTTATCTCGATGTTCGCGGACATGCTCCTCGCTCGTCGTTTGATCTCACCTCTGGCTTCATTCAAACTATGGAACACGGTGGCCTCGGTGGGGCCCAGTCTCGGTTTTGTCGGTGTTATCTGGGCCGGATGCAATCGTAGAATGGTGATGCTGATGCTCACCATGCTGGGATCTCTTCAAGGCGCGGTGTATGCCGGAAATCAGATGAATCACATCGCATTGGCACCACGTTACGCGGGTACCCTGTATGGATTGACGAACGCCGCGGCCAATGCGTGTGGTTTCTTGGCACCGTATGTTATCGGCAGTATAATACAGGGACATGTTAGTATATTCGTCGCATTCCTCGTTTCAAACGTTCATTAGGCTGCAGATGTACATATGTTGTTTTTTTTTCTCTTGCATTACAGGAAACCCTCGCACGCTGGCATATAGTCTTCTGGATGGCAGCGGGAATAAATGTGGTTACTAATTGCTTCTATTTGATGTTCGCGTCCGCAACTGAGCAGCCGTGGAGCAAGGGCGGCAGTTGATGACAATGCCGCGTTAGAAGTTTAACGATATTAAATGTGGAAAATAATATACTTTTTAATCATGTTGCACATAGTACATTTTAATTTGGCTGGCCAGTTTTACATAATTTGATATGTATTTATCATTCATTATTATTTTGAAAAATAATTTATTTTCATGGCTTTTCTAAAATTATAATTGTATTTATCGTTGAGCGATACATGCAATGACAAATGAATCAAATTTCAGTATTATCAAGTTTATTACTGACACACAAAGGAGATAGATGTCGCCGACTGGCTTTTGCATCAGATAACTGGGATTGAGTAACATATTTTTCAACTCCCCATTTTGCTTCACCATTTTATTGATCCAGCTATATCTTGTCTGGATACATAAAAAGGTCTGCAATTCCATGAAAAAATGAAATTAAGTAAAATCGCTGATATTGATGTGATATACAGGGTGTCCAATGGTACAGAAAAAATAATTGTATATAGTAAATCAAAAGTGTAGAGTAAAATGTTTTCAGGACTTTGTTTTTGAAGAAATGACTTTAAAGAAAAATTATAGGAAAATTAATATTCTTATACTTTTTAAACATGGATGATTAGCGACGACACTACGCACATAATGCTGAACTCATTTTAACGATTATTAATAAATAACGATAATAAATATTAATAAATAATAATAATATTATTAATAAATAACGATAATAAATAAAAAAGTGTAACATTCCATTTTTAATAAAGCGATAAGTTACTTAAGAGATCATGTAGAAAATATTGAGATTATTTTTATTTTTTCGATAAAATTTTGTATTTTTTTATGCATGTTTGCATAGTTGCTTTTGAGACAGTTTGATAATTTATATGATATAAGATCGATCATGGGAAATCATTCAAGAAAAGTACAGATGTTGAATTTTTAATTTTAATATGAATTTTCTTAAAAATAAAGTTGTACGAAAATATTATATTCTACTCCTTTGATTTATTTTTACATATAGAATCTCTTCTTGTACCAGTTATAGACATCCTGATTATGGGTATAAAACAGCATTTAATTTTATAGATAGAATATATATATATATATATATATATATATATATATATATATATATATATATATATCACACGCAACAGTATATACAGTAGACCAAAAACTTTGCCGTTCAAAACATATATATATATATACACCTCTTTTTTATTATTATATTTGATAAGAATCATGTATATGGATGATAAACTAGAAAAAAAGCAATTAAAATTATTAGCAATGTTATTAAAAACAGTATATAAATATTTTCTATTTATAATTTAATAAGATATTTGTTATTATCTCTAAATATTTTAATATTAATTCATGGCTTTAAAAAACAAAAGTATTAATTATTTTATAATGCCAAAGGGGAAAGTAAGAAGTAAGGCTTCTCCTTGATGTAAGTGAAATTGTAACAGTATTAATATATCATTGATGTATAAATGTCTGATAGTAAAGTATATATAAAAATGATATATGGAGGCAAAGAAGTGATTTTGTCATTCAAAACAGCAGGATATATAATTATTCACAGAAATTTTGCTTTAAGTATTTCGATATGAAATAAGTAGAAATCGTTAGCGATTACATCTAACATGACAGAAAAGTAACCCACATTCTATGCATGTACATTTTTAATCTACTTAACAATATGTTTAACATATTAGCAATAATATGTTTTATGTTTAATATGTTTAATATATGCATAAATATGTTCATGTGCATACTGGTATGCAAAATGATATATTTGTGTTTTAATTTACGATAAAAATATAATAGTTGTCTCATGTGCAATATTTATTATACAAGAAATTTTCTTGAAATATAATGATCATGTTGAATAAGCAATGGATATTTGTACAATAATGATATAATTATTTATATATAAATTTTCTGATCATATATCACATATCTTCAATAAATTTTGTTATGTTAAAGCATACACTGTGCCGTTTTTGTAATTTTCCTAAAGCAAGAACACTTCAAAACATCTGTTTTTTATTTTATGTAGCAAATAGAAATTAAAACATAATTAAGAATAAATTGATAGATACATTCACATAAAAATGTAGATAAGAATAGAAATTTATATTGATCAATTCATTTACATTTCCCATATTTATTAATAATTCTAAAATGAAAGGATTGCTAACTTGAATTTATATCGTCTTTGTTTTTAGCAGTAAGTTCAAAGATCATATCTCGCATGCGACTCAATTCTTTCAATTCCCCTTTCATTCTTTGAATATTCCTTTCCTTTTCCGATATAGTTTGCTCATATGTTTGTAGCATATGTGTCATTTGTTGATTTTCTTGCTTAAGCGCAGATATATCGCTTTGATTTGTTTCTATCTCCGCACTCTTTTCCTCTAAGATCTACAATATATGAAATATAATAGAATTTGCTTAAAACTTTTTTTGTCAAAAATATACAAAGAATTACTGTACCTGTTCTTTCTTGCTAAGAGATTCTTTAACCTTTTGTAAAAGTTTACTTAATTCGTGATTTTTATTGCCCATGTCCATAGCCTTTGCTTCGGCGGCTAAACGTTCATTATCTAATTCTTTGACTTTTTTGCTTAATATATCAATTTGATTGTTACAAGCTTCTAATTCTTTTGTACATTGTATTAGTTTTTCATTTAGATTCTCCACATTTGTCGACTTCTCTATCACAATTTTTTTCAAGGATTCAATCTCCTAGAAATGCAGCAAAAATGCAATAGTATAAAAACTACTATAAAAATCTTTCTTAGAGCTGCATATCTCATACATTCATGATAAATACTAACTTGTTTTTTTATAAGAAGCGCTTTCTTGGATTGATCTTCCATTTCGCTAAGCTTTCCCGCTAATGCAGACTTTTCAACTTTAATTCCTTCCAAACATTGTTGAGTGTCAAACAATAACTGATGTAATCTACTAGATTCAGCTACTACTTGCGCTAATCTGTGTTGGAGACTAGTAGCATGATTATTCGCTGCTTCTAAACTTGATTGCCACGCCCTTTCAGAATGTCTCATTGCTGCTAACTTTAAAGGAGTTAGTTACAACACAATAAATAATATCAAGCTGCACTGTAAATATAAAAATACATATATTATATCATACATATATGTGCATAATTTTTTTCACCTTATATTCATATAATTCCATTACTGCAGACGTTGAAATATCACTTTGATTCGATTCGAAAGTCGATTTGAGCTTAGCTAAGAATGCATCGAGGCGCTCTTCTTGTGCAATGGAAAATAACGGCGCCAGTTCATTCCCGGCGTAACTCAAGGATACTTTATTTGTGACTTCCAGTATGTTGCTATTAGTACTTTGAACTAATATCAACGGTTCTAATTCTTTCATGCAAAGTGCCACTGCGGAAACACTTGTCAAACAGAAATTCCTTATGTACAACTGTCACATATTAAATTAGGATAAACGTCTTATCGCATGTGAAGAGCTTACCATTCTTGTGGAAATCCAATCGACGATGTCAGCTGCAAGACTTTCTGCTTAACTTCTCCGTCACCGGTGAATAATGCTAGCGCTATTATCATTTGCATTTGTTTTCTACTGAGCAATTCGGAATACAGTGTTAACCAGTTGGAATGATTTGCTGCCAAGTCTGCTGTTAAGGCTAACGCATGAATGTAAAGATTGGTAGAAACATTCTGCAAAGTTTGAAAATATATATTCAGTACAGCTAATATATTTAACACGTGCTGCACATATTTTGTATTAAATTCTGTATTAAACCTGGATAAAGTTCCCAGTCCAATCTCCAGCAGCGGAAAAATCATTATCCAGCACGTGACTGAACAGTTTGCGCATTGCATGTTCGCTGAAGGATTTCATAATCTTCTTTTTCAGCGCAGGAGTTTTAATCATTTCTTGAAACAGCTGCATCAATTCAGCTTGCTTCATTTCCATTTCTGCGTTTCGACCCCCATTTTGCCCATTAATGTTGTCCTCTGGATTCGTTATAAGCATAAGGACCGACGGATCTAGCTCCGTTAAAACTTCGGCAGAGGTCTTGGTGCGTCGGGAATCAATTATCACGCTCCGTATGAGCGCTAAAGCTTTCGAACATACCTACATTTGTCAACAGAAACTTCGATTAAATTGCTGATTAATTTCTCGTACCTGTCTTTTTTTTTACTATGTTTTGAACTGCCATGTTAATAAGAGTTACGATAGTAGAGATTACGTACTTGTTCCACAGGCACCCATGTCATAGCTGATTTTATACACGCGGGATACAAAGGCGTTAAGGCAGTTAATTTCAGCTTCACTAATGACAGTAAAAATTCCATCATAAGGGCGACGCATTCTGGATCCGCGTTTTCTTCCAAAGTGGCCAATATATTTTCAATATCTTTGCCATAACTAGTCAATACCGAAAATTTAATGTGTCATTTTTAAAACATTCCACCCATTATTACGTCACGTAAGAACCTGATTTAATCGACTTACTTTGAATATGTGAGCAGTGCATTTCGCGAATGCTCGTTTTGTCCGACATCGTTAAAAAAGTCGACGATATGTCTCAATAATAAAACGTCCTTCTGTCTCAGCGCTGTTCTGAGATTGGCAAACGTCAGCGACGCAAAGTCCATGATATACTTCTCAGATATGTTTGTATTAGTCGGCTCCAATATAATCAATAATTTGCAACATTGTACACTAGTGTTGAAATGATCTTGGAGTTTCAACAACGTTCTGATAAATGCTTTAGTATTGACGGTCCGCATCAGCGTATACACCGCCGGAAGATTTTTATAACACAGATTGACCAGCACACCTAAAGAAAGTGCGATAATCTCTTCTTCCTTTGATTGTACTACCCATTGAGTTAACGTTGAAATTAAATACGGAAGATGAGCCTCTTGCCATGATATCTTAATTCCATATGTTAACTCTTGCAGTAATTTCAGCACTCGTATCCTCTTTTCAGTCGTCAGAT
Source organism: Temnothorax curvispinosus (assembly GCF_003070985.1). Classification (NCBI taxonomy): domain Eukaryota; kingdom Metazoa; phylum Arthropoda; class Insecta; order Hymenoptera; family Formicidae; genus Temnothorax; species Temnothorax curvispinosus. The sequence continues at coordinate 206,017 of NW_020216870.1, read as the reverse complement.
TTGCCTATACGCACCCATATAGGAACAAAAATCCATCACGTTAATTTGATCGTATAATATATTTCTAATAATGTCGATTAAATTCCATACCTCCAGTAATCTCGCTAGTATCGGAGCAAATTTATACGTATGGATGAGCGATTGTCTGGCAGGTACGTTCCGGCAAGCATTTTGCAAAACATCTACGGCGCTCCAGATCAAGGTAGATCGCGATCCTAAGGAGTTCATAAGCTCGTACAGGCTCACATAGAATTCCGCGGCTATGCTCGTCCCAGGATCAAATATACTCAGGTCCAGCGACGCGCTTATTACCTTAGAAACAGAAAATGGTATAAATAGGAGCACTCTTCAAAATGTAAACGCGATATGAATGTATCGAGCATGAATGTGTGCTCCCATATTATACTTACTCCAAGGCTCCTTTGTATAGCGGAGATCACATTTTCGCAGGGGTGCTTGGTGTGATCCAACGCCGCGGATATGAATGCTCTCATGTGCTGATACTTTTCCATTATCGCCCTGAAATATCTCGCAGGGAGATTCGCCAAGTTCCTCGTCGGAGGCGCTAACGCGTCACGTATAAGCTCGACAGTTTTCCTTTGAAAATTTATCGAGCAGTCACGAATTTAACGCGGTCGCTCGACGTCAGAACTCGGCGGAAATGTTTATCTGGAAAGTACTGAGAATCATAGCTCGGCGAATGTCGCGTTTCGTTGTTGACAGTGCACGTGTTTTCGAACGTAAAAGGCAGCGGATGACATGTGATAGGGGACGACTCTTCGCGTCCATTTTTAAAAACCGACCTGATTCAAATCGGCGAATTGCGTCCCTCGGTGCCGCGAGGACCAATCGGTGGACAGTCTCTCTTTCTCTCTCTCTCCCTCCCTCCCTCTCTCTCTCTCTCTCTCTCTCTCTCGGCTCGAGCTAGCTGAACACCGAAGTGCACACTCAGCACACTGGGATCGATATTAATTTTGTTATATTTTGAAACGATCGGTAAAAATTATAAAAAAAACTGAAGAAATTCAAAATGTCTACTAGAGTATCTACGATTTTATTTGTCGAAATCTAGTAAATCTATTCACTTTTGTAAATTTTATCTCGTTTTAAAATATAAATATACAAGTGGACGAGATGAGATGAACTGTGCCTACTTTTGATTGGCTACTATTTGGCTATTTGGCGCAAACGCAGTGATGCAAATATGCCATGCAGCAGGCAGAGCAGCAGCATCAGCATCGATAGTAAACACTTACAAAGTGTGGTTATATCCGAAAGAAGCAATACAGTTTTTATTATATTAACAAATACTCTTTTTATGGTTGTGAAAAATGGTGCAGTGCTTTATACAGACTTGCAGAAACAGATCGGACGGTCAAAATGCGAGAAAGAGAATATATAATATCGGAAATAAATTAAAAGTTTCGTTTCACAGGTATCGAAAATTGTTTGTCATATTCATAATAATATTATATGTTCTATTTTCAGAGTATAAGTTGTTATAAACATTGTCTTTTTTTAGTTTTCCCAAAAATCCTGCAACTCGCAAAGAGTGGTTAGATATTTTGGGACCAACCATCCCATCAACAACTGTCCCAGAGACAGCTCGCATTTGCTCTGATCACTTTGAAGAGAAAGACTTTGACAGAAGTTCATTTATAAACCGACTTAGGCCAAATGCATTGCCCAGTGTATAAATAACAATTGATTTTTTATTTCTCACGACATAGAGAGCAGATGTTTTATACTATAATGTTTATTTTTTTTATTTATTCATGGATATATTTCTTATTTCAGAAAAGACTCATAATACACCAGATATCTACAGTACCTCTTTCACATTTTATTGTGGCAGAACCACCTGTTAATGATGAAAATCCTGTTAAAACAGTATCACAAAAAGTAGATTTAGTAGATAATTCATCAAAAATAGATCATTTATTAATGCCAATAAAAATAGAAAATGCCGAAGAAATCGATATATGGTCATCATCAACAATGCCGAATATTTTTCCATGTAAAAATAATTATTAATTGACACATTATATTTATCTTGAGAGAAGTACTGATAGTTTCAATATTTTGAATCCGATATAATTATTATTTATTATTATTTTAGCACAATCTTCAACATCTAAAGTTGATAAAGCAACAATGGTTACTAAGGATCTTACCGATTTATCCGAGAAACGTCCATTACCAAAGCAAATAGTTAAAGTGGACAAAGAAACGATGGTATCACCTGAACTCATCTATTATTCTCCAGAAATGTTTCGGTTGAGAAAAAGAATTAAATTCTTGCAAGCAGAACATACGAGAAAAATGCGAACTGCACGACAAAAAATACGTCGATATAAAAATCAAGTGGACATGCTCAAAAGCATTTTGGGCACATTGAAAAATAATGTTAAATGATCCATTTGATGAGATTATTAAGTGATTTATTAAGCGATGACTGAAGAAAGATGACTGTGTATTCAAACAGTATACACTGAAAATATGTTTGTTTGCATTAACTCTTTACTATTGTTTTCCACGTGCTTATGCATATGTTTGTGATCATTATAATAAATGCTTACCACATGCAAAAATTATTTCTTCTTGATATAGAACTGTTAATGGAAAACCTGGTATTAGTTTAGAAAAGTTAATATTACCAAACGTCCAAAAAACTATTTATATGTCATTTAATTAATTGACTCTTCAATATTTAATGAAATAGCAATTTTGAGAATATTTAAAGTCTAAATTTCAAAATTTAGCGGTTGATTTGAAGGAAAATATTACATGTGATCGTATCTTAGCAAACAAAGCCTTAACTTTTATGATTGTTTGTATCATAACTTATCTCACTCCAACTTATTGCATTAGTGCAAGTCACTGTCACTAGGCTAGTTTAGGAAGTTCTTCGAAAAAGAATAGACGATAGATTAGATTAGATACATTTTCAATCTTAATTCACTTATTAACTGCACAGTGACATAAAAGATGCATGATATTAATATAGAAATAGATATATATATATAATAACATATATAATATATATAAATAATATATATAATATATTATTATTTACACTGATCTCTGTGACCTCTTAAACGATAAAAAGCAGTATTGTCTAGTTTACAGTTGCAACACAATATGCATGACGTTTATTTTCTTTTTCTTATAGGTATTCAATATCTATAGGTTATTCAATATCTATAAAACCATTATTAATTTTTTCTGACATTCTAAAAATTATGCCCAAGCTAATTAATAGAGCTGAAAATAAAATTGTAAGTAAAATATATAAATTTCCAATATTTCTGATGAAATAAATAAATCTTCGATGACTTTATCTATAGATTACTCATTATTTACATACATTCATGTACGGCATTTGTATGAATTTGAAAAAAATATATATTCGCGATAATATACAGGGTGTCCCATTTTTAATGTCCCAGGCAAATGTCTTGAAAAATATAGAAGATATGGAAAAACGTTTCAGACAAAAGTTGTTTGGTTTGAAGGGGATACATGAATCCAATGTGCGTCATGTACATACATGTCGTTTTTTTAGAAATTTTAAAAGCGATTAATTTCTTAAATGGAACTTAATTTTTTCCTCGACATAAAAGTTGTAGATCTCGTCAAGACGTTTTCAAAACATTATAAGAAAGCTCTTTTTTGTTAAGATTTTTCTGAGATTTTAAATTTTTTATTATGATATTTTTAGTACAAAATCTAAAATATCTTGTAAAGTATTACTTTTTGATAGCTTTATCTTGATACTTCTATACATTAAATGATAAAAAGAAATCGATTGTTGTAAAAATATATATATATTTTTTTAATTTGATTGCATTTTGTAGACGCATTGAATTTTGCAAAATTGCAAATATAAAAATTATTATTCGCTTGCTGTTATTATTCTATGTGTAAAAATATCAAGGTAAAGTCATCGAAAAGTGAATACTTTGCAAGATATTTTATATTATTAAAATATATGTATACATATATAATAATAAATAAAGAATTAAATACTGCATTATATAAGTTAATTTTTAATTATGTGCATCGGTAATTGAAAAATTTATGTCGATATAGCTGCAGACAATATCGATACTGTCTAATTGCGTCTCCAGAATTCAGGACACTATTGACAGTAATAAAAATTTTCTCAGAGTCAACGATCTTTATTAGTATCTCGTCGATGTATAATTCATCCTTTCATAGGATTCCTTTCTAGCTTGGAGCAAAAAATAAAAAATTGAGGACATCACGCGGTGTTCCCTGCAGGTGCAAAATTGTAAATCAGCAATGTATATAGCGACTTGCTATATGCGGAACAAGGAATTCAAGTGAAAAGTCTTTAGTTGTAATAGATAGATAAATACTACATATCAAAATTTACAAATAATCTTTAAATCGATATAAAAAACAGTTTCCACTCAATCCTTAAAGCTAGTCTCATAAAAAATATTGGAAAATGTCTGATAATCTTATATCTGTTTGCGGGGATACTAGAAAAACTCGAAAGTAGGTATATGTCGAGTAGGAAGTGTGATTTTGGAAAATTTATATTTATTCGGGTATGTATTGCGAAAATAAATTTTAATTTTAATATATGTATTCAACATATATTTACAAGTCACTTCTTTCTTCCGGCTCGTTCAAGTTTGAACCTACTTACAATTTTTTTTTCGCCTTTCTTTACCGAAACATCATTTATTGGCGATATTTTATTTTCTTGAACTTTCTCTTAATTGGATTACTTGCAAAATACGTCTATTAGTACATTCAATTATTTATGTAAAAACATTATTAAATTATTATTTTTACTCAAAACTATATGCAGAATGTTTAACTTATTCGTCTTCATCTTCTGTATCTGTACACTCGTTTAAAAAAGAAGCAATTCGATCTTTTTATATGCTCATGCGTCCGCTCCTCAGCCTGAGTGTGAGTTTTCCTACACACATTCATGCTGAGGAGCGGGCGCATGAGCATATCCGAACACATTTGGTAATTCGATTGGAATCTCCAAACGAATTACCAAGTGTTCGGATATGCGGCCGGTGCCTTTGAGGTGGACTAGAGAACTGATGAATCGGTAGTTGATTGTTTTCGGGATACACTGATTGCTGATGAAGGCCGGTGCAGGCACGTGCCATGTACATACATACATAGATCAAAGTGAAGTCCATGGTCTTCGATCTATGTATGTACATACATGACACGTGCCTGCACCGGCAGACTAGCCGGATGAGGATATATGGCAGGCGGTTGCCCTTTGCCCTCCACCTCCACCTACTCAAGCCCACTCAAGCCATCCCTACCACTGGTGTTTCACTGTTGAAGTTGAAGGTGACAGTTAGAAATTTTTTGAAAAATATGTCAATAGGCGATTTTTAGCATGACGGTAATTATTTAGTTTAGGGGCTTCACCTCAAATATCGATGAAATTATGCTCAATCGACGCGTTTTTGTACGAAATGAAAGAATCTGGCAGAAAAAAGTGTTGCTCTGCCCCGCGACGCGAGATATTAAACGTTAAAGTTGACAGGAATCAGGTTCTGATTCCCGTCATACCGACGAGATGTAGCAACACGCCTTCAGCAACATGCCTTCTTCTTCTTCTTCTTTCTGTCCCGAATGGATTACTGGTTCCGCAGGAACCAAAGTACCATGCTAAAGCCCGGTGTCCACGATGCAAGAACTGTGTCCAAGTTTCGGTTTAAGCCAATTAACTTGCAGCTCTTACAGAAAAGTAGCAGTTTCATTGGCTTAAACTAAAACTCGAACACAGTTCTAGCATCGTGGACACAAGGTTTAAGAAAATAGACCAATCACACTCGATTATTCTTCAAGCGCGAGGAGAATAATCGACTGTGATTGGTCTATTTCCTTACAGCCTTACGATTATAACTAAAACTTTGTTACGTGCAATGGCCTTAATTCGCGTTTCCAACAGCAGACACAACTGTTGAGTTCGTCTTATCAACACTCTGCGTTGATTGGTTGGTTCTAAAAGTAAGAGTCAATGGGCGCGTTTAGTAGACCGCCGCTCAGTAACAGTCGAACGTGATTGGCTCTTACTTTTAAAACCAACCAATCAACGTAGAGTGTTGATAAGACGAACTCAACAGTTGTGTCTGTTGAACGCGGCCATTCACGTTCGACTGCTACTGAGCGGCTTGGTCTACTGAACGCGCCCAATGGCCGCGTTCAGCAGACACAACTGTTGACTTTGTCTTATCAACAATCTGCGTTGATTGGTGGGTTCTAAAAGTAAGAGCCAATCACGTTCGATTGCTACTGAGCGGCGGTCTGCTGAACGCGGCCAATGAGACTCTTGTCAACTCTCATGAGGCCGAGTGCCGGATCGCGACGCCAGATGGCGCCGCGACGACAGCGCGTGGAAATTCTGATGCGATACGCCGTCGGGATTCGCAGTTCGCACTGCTTCCTACTTGTTCGTAGTGGTCGGTACGTATATGCTCTCGGTGAATTCGGCGGAGAGAGAAAACCGAGTCGGGTGGGAGCCGTACGAGAGGCGTATCCGCTGAGACCTCGCGTTCCGTTTGCCGCGGACTCGGCGAGACAATCCGACGGGTGAATCGCTTGCGTTCGCGCGATTCTCGGGAACCCGAAGCGGAACGAACGGCGAAAAGTGACGCAGCACCGTATGCATCGCGCGTGTCGGTAATCTCCTTTTATCTCTCTCTCTCTCTCCCTACCCCTCATTCTTTGTCTCTCTCTCTCTCTCTTTCTCTCTCTCACTCTTACACACACATACACACACATTCGCTCTTTCTTCTGTCTCTCCCTCTCCCATCGGAGTGTCAAAGTTCCGAGACTACTCGTCGATGTAGGTTACGAGAAGGAGAAACGAACGGATCCGGGGTGCGAATCGTGGAAGTGTGACGCGGCCGGGCGGCGACACGCACCTCCCACGGGGGAAGAAAAAAAAACGAAACGAAACGTTCCACGGCGGTATCGCGTTTCGCAGTGCGAGCGGGCAGGCGAGCACGGTTGTAGCGGGGGAGAGCGAGGAGTCGAGGAGAGGAGATCCGGAGTGCGAACGCGGAGAGTGTCGGAGACTGTTCCGGTGGGACGGACCGTGGTGCGAGAGACTGCGAGAGAGGAGCGAGCCTCTCCGGTGGTGGAGAACTCGCGTGCCATCCGGGTGTTGTCATAAATGTGCAGGTTCTACGTAGATTGCGCGATCTATGCACGGTCGACGACGGGCCGATCTATTGGTGGCGAGTGCTGATCGTGCCTGACGCTTCCGCGACTCCGACTCCGGCAGCGAGTCGACGTTGAGATTCATCATCGGTCGCGCGGCGCGTTGCGCCTGGTCGTCGTCGCCGCCGCCGTCGCCGACGTCGTCGCCCCGAGAAGCAGCTAGCACAGCGCGGCGTACCTATCTAACGGCGAGCCCCTCGACAACGCAAAACAGGTTAAACATAAACTCTCGAGACTCATGATTTCCACTCTTGGCAGGTGTCCGTCATTCCGCAAGCGTGCGCGCGCGCGCACGTTTATTAGCGGGCGAGCGAGCGAGCGAGAGATAAGGAACCCTGAATTAAACCCCCGTCGAAGAAACGGAACAACGCGGACGGGAGGTGGTGGCAGGAGGATGTTTATACCGGAGGATACACTGGCTGGTACATACATCCGGACGAGGGAGGCGAGGGGACGGCGAGCGCGCGTGTCACCCGATCGCGCTTCCCTCCGTTGCCCCTCGCGCGCCAGAGGGGGGGGGGCAGCGGCGCTTACGGTGGTGGACGAGGAGAGAGCTCCAGTTTCTTCCCCGGAAGCGGGGACAGGCGGTATTTCGGATGTCGCTGACGTTTCGACGGGCGGTGACAAGTTACCTCAGGGCAGTGACAATCGTGGCGCATTCATTCCCGTTCCCTTTATTTGCCTCTCTGTCTCTCTTGCTCTCTCTCTCTCTCTCTTTCTCTCTCTGTTCTCTTCTCGCTCGCTCGTTCGCTCTCTTTTCCCCCCCCACGATCTTTTTCCGCTATCTCACATCGTTCATCTCCGTCTGTCTCTCCCTCCTATTTACACACATACACGCGCGCGCGCACGCACACGACGCTTGGCGCTTGCGCGCACACATACAGCAGGTGTATGTATACGTGACATGGCTGTTCTGTCTTTCTTCATTCCTCCTTCCTTGTGCTACGTCGATGCATCGTTTTAACGGTTTCTCGTAATTTTACGATAAACACCCCGACTGCTCAAGGTTACGGAAATGTCGGTGACGTAGCTGATCGCATTCCGACGGGTTTTTCCTTTCGGCGACGGATGCCGTGGCGGCGAGGAAGCGAACAGGGCAGGCGACGACACGCGCACGACGGTATACATATAGAGCCGCGCGCTAGAGTCCGGAGTTGCCTTCGTCGGTGGCTCTTTTTCACACGAGCGTTCCACGTACCTCTCGGATCAGGATCTCGTGATCGCGCTCCGAGTAAAAGTCTCGGAGCCTGGATGCATCGCGCTCCCTCCTCCTCGGCCCCTCCCTCCACCGTGTACATTCGCTCTCCTTCGCACGAGCCTCTCCCGCCGGCGGAAGGAAAGAGAGGAGAGAGAAAAATAATAATGCCGGAGGACGTATTCGACGACGTTAGCGCCGAGACTAATTGGATAATACAATTAACAGGATCCCCTAATGGGTTAAAGAGAGCTCGCGAGATTCTGTTTTCCTTCCTCGCCTTCGTCCCCCTCGCCGGAGGGGGGAAGATAAGCTTATTGCTACCTTTGACTTTTTATCACACGGTGCACGCATAAGTAATCCGTTGATTCTCGGTCGCGGTCCCGCGTGCGGGCCGCGGGGTTTTATTCGATTAACTCCGGTAGGCGGACCGCGCTAGTGATTCATTCGACACTCGCCTCTCGCCTCTACCGACGGTGATCACCCATGCCGGTGCCCCATGCGCGCACTCGTCCTCGTCTTGTGGACAATTCTTTTTATTATTCATTTATTCCCAATAATACTCGTTTTCACCCCGCAATATATCTGTGTTTTTCTGGACATTCTTATCTTATCTGCTCTGATGCATTCGTGTTTCATTGAAAATATCTTGCTCTTAAAATGATCCTCTGCCTCTCGCGCACGTCTCTCTCGCGATTGTTCTTTAATTATAACTGTCGCTTTCGGTTGTGCGATTAAAGTCTCTGTCGTGTCTGTGTCTCCCGTGTCTTGTTATTTGTTATTTGGAGTTCCGTTAGGTACATAGGCTCCACAGGTGATCTAAAAACGTAGGCTCCACAGGTGATCTAAAAATATTGTAATTAATTCCTGTGTGTGTGCGCGCCTGAAGCGAGATCTTATCTGTCAAGGTACAAAGCGCCAGTACAAAGACACTTATCTGTCGAATTGAGCTTTTTGCATTGTGCGACGACAACTGAGAGAAACGTATAATATATTGTAATGCGTTACTTCTTTGTATAAAGTTTCCTTGACGTGGACATTAGAAATAATGTTTGTTTTTTATTCAGGAGTTATATTAAATCCTTAATATTGCTGATATTAAATTTTTGTGTCAGATTATATACATAAAAATGTGTACAATCTAAAAATCTTACAAAATATTTGTTTTTATTTAAGTATTTAGTTGTAGAATACATTTTTGCTAAATACTCTTAAGAAACTTCTATTGAAGCGCTGCATCACTAGGATAATGTATTAATCTTTCAATATATTTTAGTCCTTCCATTCTACTCATACTTCTGTTTTTTTTTTTTTTTTTTTTTAATACTTAAATGTAGTAGAAAGCAGACTGAAAGAAGATGTTATCATACGTGCAATCTATGTGCAAAACTTGTGAAACAGAAGACTGCTTCTCAATTTAATCCCATAAATGTATCCTATGGTTAACAATATAGCCAGCGATATTGTTAACAGCCAGTAAAATTGCGAGATTGATCAAGAATTGAAAAATTAATTTTCTTTCTAGGTGATCATGGCGAATCGGGGTACGGCCCAGAGGCCGAATGGATCGACACAAGGAAAAATTTGTCAGTTTAAATTAGTTTTACTCGGTGAATCGGCAGTCGGGAAATCGAGCCTTGTCTTAAGGTTTGTCAAAGGACAGTTCCACGAGTATCAGGAGAGTACAATTGGTGGTAAGAATATTTATCTGCAATTGCTTTAATATCACTTTTTTTTAATTGTATTGTCACTGTCACAAAAATATATCATTATTTCCAGCTGCATTTCTAACACAAACCGTATGTTTGGATGACACAACTGTAAAATTTGAAATCTGGGATACCGCGGGGCAAGAACGTTATCACAGTCTTGCACCGATGTATTATCGTGGTGCACAGGCAGCCATTGTCGTGTACGACATAACAAATCAGGTAGATAGTTCGTCAGTGGTCCATGTAAATGTTAAATAAAGGAAAAGAATATTCGTAACAAAGATTAAATCAACTAATGTAGAACTAATTGATACGTATTCTTGTTATTTTACTAGGATACATTCTCACGTGCCCAAACATGGGTAAAGGAATTGCAGCGCCAAGCCAGTCCGAGCATAGTAATAGCATTAGCTGGAAACAAGGCAGATTTGGCAAATAAGAGAGTCGTCGAATATGATGAGGCTCAAACGTATGCGGATGAAAATGGCCTTCTTTTCATGGAAACATCTGCTAAGACGGCAATGAATGTCAACGACATATTCCTTGCAATTGGTGAGTTATGCTACACCTTTGTTTCTTTTCTGTTGACATTTAATTATCACAGATTACATTGTCACTGATAACTGCATAAAAATTAAACTATAAACGTAACGTTGGTATTTTCAAGTTATATAAATATGTACCTATTATTAGTTCAACTTTAAACTGTTTAAATTTTCTGTTTTATTTGATAATAAGTACACAATCAGAAATGTTATCCCATCTCGTATTACGCGTTATCACTCTAATCAAAATGCATGGTTACTACAACTTTATATCTGCTGATAATTGACAAAAAAAGCTGTTTTTAAGAAGTTTTAATATACTTTGATACAATTTGGCTACAACGAGGTGATATTATTTTTACAGCTAAAAAGCTTCCTAAAAACGAACAATCAGGAAGTGCAAGTACGAGTGGTCAAGGTCGTCGACTAGTCGAGTCAGATGGGCAAAAGGCAGCAACCGGCAATTGCTGCAAGTGATTATCTAAATCCGTATGTGTCTCACAATATATTCGTATCTATATTTTTACATTATTTGAATATATATATATATATATATATATATATATATATATATATATATAACATCTTTAATATTAATTGAATTGATGAGAGACGTTATTCCACTGATGAGAGAAACCAGCAAATATTTGATATGCCTAATGAATATGTTACGAATCAAACACACGTTCGGTGTAACAACATGTTCACATATTTTTATAATATTAGAATATATAATGAAACGAAAGTGCGATCAAAAGAAGAGAACGGGAAAACGGGAAATATATCAATTTGATATTGTGTAGAGTAGACATTTGCATTTTAAAATGTTTTTAGCAAATTTTTGTATTAGTATCAATAATATGGGGATAACTGAGTAGTCATGCAGTTTCATAGAGTATATTATATTTCTTGTTATGTTTATGATATTTTTTATAGCGTATAATTCTCTTCTCTCGACTTTTGCCTTCTTTATATTTACTGGAACAGTAGATAAATAAAGGCTGGAAATAAACAAGAAGATAAAGAGCGCGGATTGAAAGTAAGATCCAATATATGACCATCAAATATATAATATGCAGGATATAAATGTAACTAATATTGCTGTATAATATTTAGCTACCATTGACAGTTTCTTGTAATTAAAAAGTGGTTTACACAAAATGTGTATGTGAAGAAAACGATTCTAAATTTTATGATGTTTCCATGTTAATAATGTATCTATACTTATTTCTCAGAGAACTTTTCTTTTAGCATTATCGTAGTATATATTTGTTCAAACCGTTCAATACATACAAACTTCAATACAAACACATATAATATAATGATCCCATATACTCTTATAAAATAATTCTTTAGCCAAAAAATCTTCTATTATTTTATTGAATAGTCACATTGAAGGATATTATACGGTACTGCTATTAATCGATTCTTTAATAGCAAATCTTTAATATTCTTTTAATGTATTTCTACTAGATTTAAATATAGCATTTACATTACTGTGACAGCTTTATTAAAGTCAGAGTCTTTATTTGCGCATAAAAATTGTAATCTATGTGATACAACGTCTAAAAGCATAATACTTTTTTATTAGTTCCCTCGTTTTATTGTATATTCATCCGTGATTAATTTAAGTGCACTATTCAAAATTTTGTGAAAAGAGAAGTTGTCTAATGTAAGGCACTAGATATCCCTTAGGCACATTGTAGTGTTTACATGACACTCTATATGTTTATAGATATTATAAATTTGTAAAGTTTCCTTTTCTTCTTCGGAGGACACTAATTTCTGACTGATAAAGGTGCTACAAGAATACATGTGCATGATATTTATTGTGCAAGCTTGTAAAAATGTTTTCTTGTAATTTACGATAATGCTCCTATTTCCTGTGCAATGATTCGTATCATTGGATTGTATATCTGAAATATTATTTTGTAATAATAATAGGTAAAACTGTTTAAAATTGTTACGAAAAAAAAAAGAAAATTCTCAGGGTGCAATTCTTCTCTTCAATCTCTAATATTGTTGTATCCTAAATATATATTTATTTTTATTTCCGCTATAATATACGACTATCTAGATATGTTTCTGTTAAAAATCACAGGTAGGTTCGATTATTCCTGTATAGAGAGGTTTTTAATATTCACCAAGCAAATAAAATGTTTTACAGTAGTTACAGTCTTGTGCATTGTAGATATTCAACAGTTGTAATACAGTACATTATGGAATCATACATTGTGACTCATTTTCCTTATCATTTACATACATGTAATGGAAAAGACGATCTCTATATACGTTCGTAAGCTATATACTTTGCATTACACTTCAAAGTAATTAATAACGATTATATACGCTATTTAAACGATTATTTATTTATTACGTAGATTTTATTTCTACGGGGGAAATTTATTTATTTCTCAGAGAATCTTGATTAAATTAGGTAAGTTGCAAGTAAACGTGTTAATTATCCGAGAGAATTTATATCTCAACGCAACGTTATTGACATAATTTTGTATCGCTGACCTGTAAAACTTTTAATTAAGTTTAATTACCTAATTAAATTGCTCGATATTGCTTCTAATTATTATTAATTAAACTTGCGTTTATACGTATTTAGAATAATATTGCAGTAGACGCGCTATCTATTTCTGATTACAGATATGTACTATAATCTACAAAGATAGGTACACCACGAGTGTGCTACGATGAATTTGAGAAGAAGACACACAACAGGGGAAAAATACAGAATGGGAAGTGAACAGTGTGGGACATTCGCAAACATTTGCTTGAGTGATTGACTAAGAGTCTGCGTCTCAATGTAATCGACGATATATCATCTATTTTGAGTATCAGATCTATTAAGAGGTGGTAAAAGAAAGCTCCCATTTGTAATTCTAGTAGTGTAATGGGCGGTGTTCGTTATAAATATATAAATATATATAAATACACATTATATATTATAAATCATATAGGTAAATATGATTTATATATGTAATAAGTATATAAATGCTAATGATAATAAATAATAATAATAAATAAAAATATAACACCGTAATTAATATTACCGTAAATACTGATAAAATAACAGTACATTTAAATTGAAATATGCAACGTCTAATGAATTTTTGGCACGCGGAGATCTTGTAAGATAGGAGAGGCTATTCCTGCTGCTATTACTATGTATTTCCTTTCTTAGTTTGTAACACGTATAACAATTTCTTGCTCTAAAATATATTGTATATTAATTTTATTGACAACTCATAATGAATTATAAATGATTACACGGCAAAAAGAATAAACTTGTGAATATTACGACGGCTCTTGATAATTGCCTATTTATTCGAACCGGAACTCTGTAGACAACGTAGATTTATACAGAGAATTAGACAGTTTATTGCTTTTTGTTTTAAATATATTAGATCTTTTGTTATGAGGATTTATTTATATATTCACTTGGTGACCTTGGTGTATCACGTAAATATTAATATGCTTCTATGTTCAGTAGTAACATACTGGAATATGTTACAGAAATGAATGACGCGTGTAATCGCAAGTCTGATAAAACGAATGCGACAATAGATATAAAATGCAAAAGTTTCTATCCGAATGCATAACCATGCCGAATGATACGAGAATTTTACATTCCGCGCCTGAGTTGGAAAGTAATACAAATTATGACGGACCTTGGAAATTCGACAATGTACCGTGGCAAAGCCAACGTAGTCTATCTTTTAAATTGATAACGTCCGAAGATGTAACTTACATGAGAAAGCAAAGAGATCGAAAATCAATTTCGCTATTTCTCGGTAAATTTGAACTTTGGTTAATTTATTAATTGACAACCAATAGATGCTTCTTATAATTTGTTGCATCCATACTACGTTTTTAAAACTAACATACACGATAAATACGCGCTATTTTTGCAGAAGAAAAGATTTTATCTAATATATCACAGAAGGAGGAAAACAAAGAAATACTTGTAAAACTTCTATGGCAAACTTTTAGGTTTTTTAAGTAAAATATTTAACGTTTATCTTATATTCTTAATTAAATGGAACATATCTTTGCTTCGCAAATCGATGAAAATCACGTATTCATGTTGCAATCAACATATTTATATACTTATGTTTGTTTTTTTCATATGCAATTTACATAATAGCTTGATTTGGAGAGACACAGTGCCACTTTTTATTTTTTAGAGAGAATCTATTCAGTGACCAACAAATTGCGACAGTTATGAAATTAATACTTTCAACTCATAATTTTTACCTTGCAAACTATTGGAACACAGCTGAAGAAACGTATAAATATTTTTTTGAACGCGTTCTTCAATGTACTGTCATGGTAATTATTTTAATTGAGCATTTTAAGTACATGTATTAATTTTATATCGAGTGTATTTATCTTCCACGTACGGAAATTTTAGGATCCACCAAAATGCGCAGAAATATTTACACCAGATCAAGCTGAAATGGTACTTGAATTTTTTCGCAAAATATATTTGGAAAATCTCGTATTATTGCATCTCGTTTGTATGACTCATTATTGTATCGTTATGCGATTTAATGAAAGTGAATGAACAATGATGTTCTCGCACGCGTCACACGATATGTTTATTTATTTTTAAAAAAGGATACATTTAATTATATATGTATATATTATATAGTACAAAATTACATTTACATAAAAGAAGATGCAGCACGGGCTAATGTAAATCGCGTTACAAATTTCTACGTTCCATACTCAAACGTCAAACTTTCACACTGTTTTCTTCAGTCTTCATCAAGATGAATCCTCTGTTCTCCTTCATTTGCTTGTAGAAGAGGATTGATAACCGTAATCGCGGTTTTCTTCCAATGAAGTGTCGGATTCTGTTTCGTTCTTAAAATTTTCATGCCACCACCGATTATTTTTTCGGACCTCATTTATTAAGTGTTCCATCTTGGGAAACCACCATGAATTGCCACATGTTGATGTACGTCGACCGGTTTTGATTGGCTTCATTAAATATTTCTAAGGAATTGCAAACATAAAGCAATTAAATATCAATCAATGCTGAGATTTTCTTTTTGTTTTTAATCATTACTAACCTTGCGTAAATCTGTACAGTTCAAATTCGAAATTTGATCTGTGTCCGCGGTCTGATGCGCTGTAATTGACGATGATACATAACCATTTATGTGCACTTTTCTAAAACCTCTAGTAGTTAATTTATGCGTTCTTTTCAGTTTCTGCGCCAATAAATTAGTTTGTTTCATCTTCCTGATTTTAATTAATAGAGCTCTAAAAATAAGTTTTATTTAAATAAATAAATGCATGTAGAAAAAGAAGCACTCTTGATTTTAGATCATAAAAAATGCATATTTCGAATTATTAAATATATTATGTACTTACTTTTTCTCGAATACAAGCTGCATTAGAAGCTGTTGTTTATTTTCTAAATTTTTTGTCAGAGTTTCATTGTATTTTTTCTGTTGCTCCATACAATCACGGATGCATGAAAGTATATATTGAGATTCTTTGCAGAGTTCTGATCTACTCATAGCTGTTTCAGTTAAATCAGCTGACATGTGTGTCAGAGATCGGTCCTTTAAGTGACATTCCTTTTTTAACTCGAGCAAGGATTTGCGCATGTTTTGCAACTAATAAACATAATAGCTCGAAATTAGGAGTTGTAATGGATAATAAATATATATAATTAGAATGAGAAAAATTATATTTACTGATTATGGTTATGCATAGTGTGATAAAGAAAATGAAGGAGATATTGTAAATTAATATCCCTTGTTCGAGAGATAAAAAAGAGTATCATACCTCAATTATGTACGTAGAATTATTTCGTTCAAGTGAAATTTTTTGTTGGTCGAGATGGTAATTGTTTTCCATGTATTCCTGCAACTGTTGAATCAAGTCACGGTTTACATTTTCGGCCTTCGTCAATTCTTCTTTCTTTTTCTTAAGCTAGAAATATTAAAACGAAGATTTATTTTACCAATTTACTTCAATATAAAATTATTGGATAATATGTAAACATACATCTTGACGTACGATATCCAAATGATCGGTGTGATCCTTCCATTTATCTTGCGCTTGACAAAGTTCAATATCTTTCGATGCGAGTGTTCTTTTGGTCTCTTCCAATTCTTCGCTTAGTTTGTCCACTAAATTACGAAGATAAACGGCTTCATCTTCTACTTCCACAATCTTGGAACGATAATCTTTTTCCTAAATTATGATTTTGATAAATTATATATATATATATATATATATATATATATATATATATATATATATTTTTTTTTTTTAACACAGTAAAATCTGTTTCATAATAACGAATTACCATAATCGTCAACGATTCTTGCAAGTCAGCTTCTCGTTCTGTTGCAGATATTAACTGTTTTTGAACTTTATTGAAATTTTCAGTCATTTGTTGATAATTGTCTTCTGTTTGGCGCAATTTTATGCGTGTCTCTTTGAGCTAAATAAGTTTCAGACAAAATAAGACACAGAAAAACATTTGTTTTTTTTTTCAACAAAAATATAAAACTATTATATATACATTACCCTTTCCTTCAACTGTAAGATATCTTCTTTGGTTTGAGTTTCAATAATATCATTCTGACTTTTTAATATAGAATTTTCATTCTGCAAACGTGAATAATATTTCAATAGATATCTAAGTCATTTCCTATTCTATTATGTACCTATTAGATGATACAATTGATACAATTATCTACATACCTTAAGCAATTCGTAATCTGCTTGCAATTTAACCATGTTATTCGATTTCTCTTGCAATAGAATTTTCAAAGAACACATTCGATCACACAGAATAGTCAGCATCTCGTGCTCTGATACATTCAATTCAGATAAATTTTCCTCTGCCTGTTGGTCATTTGCGAGCAATCTTTTCCGAAGTACTTCAAGTTCGTGAGATTGATGTTTAATAATCTCTTCGTTACTGATAATTCGATCGTTTAAAGTATTGATCTGTAAATTTTTTATTGATCAATTCAGTTGCTTTGAAAAACAGATATGTATAACATTTTGATATAAAAAATAGATATGTAATATTCATTGTCACTGATTGAGATCTAGTAAACGTTATTAATATTTGTATAAATTTTAATTGTGAAATATATAAATTGTTAACAAAACTTTTTACATTTTTACTTGGCATTGTTATTACACTGTATGTGTGGTTAGGAACATTTTATAAAGAAGTAAGATAATTTAAAAATAACACAAAACTAGTGTAAGAACGGAAAGTTTAAAGACGATCACCTCTTTCTTCCCATTTTCTAGTTTCAACAAAAGCTCCTCGTATTCAGTTTCCTTCTGCTTAATACGCTGTAATTTCTTCATTAGATTATCAGTCTCTGATATGTGATGCTGTAAATTGATTTTAAGCTGCTGATTTTCGCATTTTAAACCGCTCTCAGTATCTTTCACCTTTTTCAATTCTGCTTTTAATTGCTGTATTTGAACGATGGTCTCAATTTCTGCTTCTTTATCTAAAATATTATTTTAATTAACTATAATTTTAATTATTTTAATTAAATTAAATTAAATCAAATTACCTGAGCGTCTTTCCACATATGATATTCCACACGTGATGCTGTTTGAATAGTATTCCAAATCTCGAGTATCACAGTTTTTGTCTTCAAGATATATCGCGCACGATTTATTTTGGCTTTCGGAGTAATTCTTCGTCTGTATAAAACTGTCCATCTGTAACAAAATACATTCAGATATACATATATACAGAAAGTAGAAATGTCATTGTAAAATATAAATATTTCCAATATACCTTCCATTTTAGTTCCCGGAAATCTTTTACATGATCGCGTATTCGTTCCTGTAAAAAAATTTAGATAAAGTTACCTCCGTAAAATATTCCTTTCAATTCTTTGAATATTTATATCAAATTAATATGATAAGCATGTATACATAAATACGTTTAATATATGGAGGGATAAAAACCACAGTGGTATAAGTCAAATTTTTAAAAATATTTTCTCGTGTGCATAGATGCAATTTATATATTGTACAGATTGCATCTATGCATACAAGGAAATATTTTTAAAAATTTGACTTACACCCCACTGTGGTTTTTACCTCTCCATATATATATACTATACTTTTTAAAATCATTTGTCATAAACTACTTTAGAAAACAACATTTATTCGATATGATCGTTTCTTTATTGAAAATACACAAGACATCTCATTATTTCGATTATTATAAAAATGTAGATTATAAAATCAATGCACCATTAAAAATAAAGTCTATATACTATACCTGTATTCCGCTTAAAATTGAATAATACATTGCGTGTAACGCGGTAGTGCTTAAACGTTTATTATATTCCAGACAACGAATTTGTTTATGCAGACTTTCAATAGCATCTCGTTGCAGATCCAATAACATGTCTTGATTAGTTGCCTTTGCGTATAAAAATACAGATTAACAATAAGATTAAAAAGATGTTAGCTAATCAATCGAGTAATAATTCTGGTTGATATAAATAATTTCTATTCACCTGTGTAAAACATTCGTTATATTGATCCTGCGTCTCATCGATGCGCATCGTTAGTTGACGTATAATTTCATCCTTCTTGCAAAGCTGTAAAAATACTTACAATACATTTACCGTACAACTCGTTTTTAAATTTAGAAGCAGAGGACACTCACGCACGATCGTAGTTCATGCAGTTTTGTTAACTGCAAAATGCAACAGCTACAACTTGATCATCCAGGGCACTTGTTAATCCAGACAGCATGTTACGCTTGTACATGCCACAATCTCGTGTCATTTCGTTGACGGGATATTCAAATATAGTATCGCGAAAGTTTTAAATTTAGTTTTTTAGTTAAACAAAGCACACGTCATCATGCATGACACTCATATTCCTCACATTCGCAATGTCACAACGTAAATGTAAATTAAAGGCAAAGAGAAATGTAATGGTCCGCATATTCGAGAATCAATCTTTAATAAGCACTTATATATATCAACAATATTTACAATTGTAATAAATACATGTTGGCGCGAAAGCTATATGGCAATTTAAACTATTTATAATTCATATTTAAATCATTAAACATCATGCACGTTTCTATGATTAAAGGCCGAAGACGATATCGCTGGCCTCAGTTCACTCACATCACTCATCGTTTTATGAGCCATTTGATCCAAATTTCGTTTAGCTTCAACAACGGCATTTTGTAAGTGCCCGATAGTTTGTATCTGAAGTTCATTCTGCAACGCACCGCACAACGTTAGAAAATAAATCTTATCACAGCTAAGCGTACACGAGGGCGAAAAAAAAAGGACAAACCTGCTTCAGCAATTCGTTCTTCTCTCTCTCATATTGCGCGATAGTAAGGCCTTGTTTATCTACCTGTAAGAAGATTTCTTTTATATTTTAATACCATACATACCTCAAAATTTCATGCTTGACAAGTAGGTAGAATCTCTGTGCTTGCATTTAAATAATGTGTCGTTCGTTCATGCACGAAATGCATTGAAAAAGCGTAAATAATCATGATAAGATAGTCACGGTACAATAATTTAACGCTTTCAATTTAAAAATGTACGACATTGGCTGCGTTCAGCCGATACTCCGCTAGCCTAGCAATCGTGAGCAGTCGCTCGTTTCCTCTCCTTTTAATCCATTGGGTCAAAGGAGAGGAAACGAGCGACTGCTCGGCTGAACGCAGCCCTTATATGTTCAATCCAAAAGCTGCTATCATAACAACTCTTCTACTTATCGCTTAAAATATACACTACTCAATTTACCTTTTCTTGCAGCTTTTGATGCAGATCTTTTACTTCTGTTTGACTCATTGCTAACGAGTTCCGTTGTATCCGCACGATTTCCTCCATGTTTTCTAACTAAAATAAATTTGGTTCTTTAATTTACATTCAATCATATGCAATGCTTTCCCATATATTTATGGATCCAACCACGAAAAAAGATTTAATTTTATTCAGAAATAAAATAGAAATATTTATATACGTCGTATTTTATATCATTAAATTCATATAAATTTTGCCACATAACAATAAACATCACTTACAAGTTTTTCTTTAGAATATACGGCATTTTTAAGTTTGCTCAATTCGTGAGAGCAAGTATCCAGCTTTTCCCTACATTTTCCTAACGAATCGGTCAGTGTCACAGCAGATTTTGCCGAGACAGAGGAGAGAGATTCTTCATGTATCTGTAAATAGATATTCATAACAGTCTCTTTAATATTGCCTGATATTAATAATAAGAAACAGATACAAACCAATTTTTTAAGTTCACTCTCAAAGTTTTGAACCGCCATTTTTGCAGATTGCACAGCATCTTGCACGGTTTTGAATAAGTGAGATAAATTCTGAAATAATAAAAGTACAAAAGATATTATCATCTTATAAAGAATTGACGAGTAGATGCATCTTCTATTATTACAAAATTTGTGCATCAATATGCGTAAACAAATACGCATTAAATTTTATATATATTTTATATATGTTTTATATAACGTTTGCAATAGTTGCAATAAATTGCAATAGTTACCTCATGTTTAGATGGATAATCGCAACGTAAAAGCATTGCTTCTGTGCCGCACTCCGTATGCTTCGTAATAAAAATGAAAATTTTAATAAGAAAAAAAAATGTGCAAATATGTACCTAAAAATTAGAAAATTGTTACTTACGTAAGCATTTGGGATTTCTGCAGATTTCTTAATATTCGCTACATTGTTTAAGTTTTTCCTAAGATCATTCTCCACTTCCTTTTGTGCTTTGATCTAAAACCCGGAATTATGATGTTAGTATCTATCTTAATGATGATTTTAGATATATGTATAAAAAAGAAAGCTGATGCTTACAATATTTTCTAATTCTATTATCTTCTTTTTCAATTCCGTACTATCTTTGCTGTGACACTGTCTATAATTTTCTGCCTTTGTTCGTGCAGCAAACAGCTCCTTCTCCATAGATTGAATATTATTCTTTAAAAAATTAATTGCTTCTTGTTTGCATTTTGCCTGTTACAGAACAACATTGTATAACTCACAATTGAAAATAAGATTTTCTATTTAACTGAATAATAATATTTACCTCATGTTGCAACATTCTGACTTGGTCTTCTAAATCAGTTATACGATTTCTCCACTTATTTAGTCTTTCATCATATTTCATTTGACACGTTTGCTACAAACATATACATTATATATATATATATATTGCATATTAGTTAATCAACAAATAATTTGCATAGATTGTTACAAGTAACTTATTTGTTAAATATAACTTTTTTCTGATAAAAAGTAAATTTAAAGTCATTTGATTACCTGGATCATGTCAAGTTTTAGATCATCGTATTCCTTTCTTAGTTTATGTAAATCTTCTTTTGCTTTTATTATGTCGTTTACTTCCTGTAAAACATAGTGCGTAGATATAGATACACCATGAATTAAAAAAAAAAAAAAACATCTAATAATTATAACTTGTTTTAATACCTGATTATCATAAGTGTAGTGAGAAAACTGCTCCTGTGAAATAATATTTAAGTTAATTAGTTTAATCTGTATATTATTTATTTATACTTGATGCAAGACTTGTTTTTTTTTATTATATGAAAAAGTATTTTATCTTATGTCAATAAAGAATTTAGTTTTAAACATAAACGAAATTCAAAGCATTTTGAAAAGCTATTTAAAATATTTAAAAAAAAAAACTGATTTTGATACATTTAACAAAATTTTAATTTTTCCAAAAAGAATACTAATAAAATTAAAGTTTCTTAAAACAATCGAATACATATAAAAATAACAAACAATAACCTTTTCTTCCTGTTTTGTGGAAAGAAACGTTTCCAATACGTCTTGCATTTTTGTATGTGCACAATCGACTTCTTCTTCGAATTTAGCCAACCTGATTTCTCTTTCACAGAACGTTGTTTGTGCGATTTCGTTGTTTAATAGCTGCGTAGAAAATTGTTCAATTGGGAATATATTAAAGACATATTATTTTATTATATAATAGATATTATTTATTTTTCTAGATATATACCTTTTCAAGATACTTACCACTTCACCAGCTTTTTTCTGTAATTCCTTTAAAGAACTATCTACAGTGCATAACTGACTTCTTAATCCTTTTAGTATTGACGTCATACAACCACCCTAAAAGACGATATTTATATAACATGTAAGTTTATACGATATGTGATTAAGCTCATACAGAAACTATTTTTCTTCTAATTTTTTTTCAGAACCAACCTGAGTTTGAAATAATTGCAAATTAGTCAATATTTGTTCAACTTCTTCCATTACCACAGTTAGTAAATCACTGTTGACGCACGCTTTTGTATATTCAGATTCGTTATATTCCTAAAATTAATTTCACACTTCATATTTGTTGACGAATCGATCAATAAAGTAATTTAAAATAGTTATTTAATAAATATTCCGAACCTGTACATTTCCCTGCATACCATTAACGCAACGAGACAATTCTGATTGAACATGATTAATTTCATTTTTTATATCCTTCAATTTAAGATTGCCATTCACGATTCTTTCGCTGTGCCTTAGTCTCTCCTCCTCCTAATAATAAAAATATATTTTTCAATTGCACGATAAAACTGTAATTAATTGATACTCTAAACTTCAAGAATTTTATTTCAATGATGATATCATATATGAAAGTAACATGTGTTTTGATATATAAATATTACTTGTAATTCTAGTCTGTTGATAGCTTCTATTAGTCCTTCTCGCGTTTTCGCCAAATAACTTTGTGCATTAGTAACCATCTCGTTTAAATCTTCATACTGAAAATACAGTAAATCAGCATTAATCGCTAATTTGATCACGAACATTCATGCGCCTATCTCTTGATCTAGACATACATTTTGGTGTCGTGAATTAAATGTCGAAATAACAGTGCTTATTTCCTCACGAATATCTTCTGTTGCTGCTTGAGCTTCTACAGTGCATACTCTAAATTCCTCCATCAACTTGAATTGCCGTACACTATTTACGTTTTCCTAGAAGAAGCAAAAAAATTAATTAATTTTCTATTATAACACACGACAAAAATAAAATAAATATTAAAGTACGTAATCTTACTTTAATGTTTTTGGAATCACCACATACGCAACGACTTTCTTCTTTCTTTACCTACAGGAAAAGAAAGTGTAACGTGATTAAAATAAAGCTAGTAATGCGATTATCCTCAGAAAATAATCAACAAACAAAACAAATTTCATTTGTACATCATATACATACCATACAATCAAAAACAATAACTTCGTTTTCTCTTTCTAGATACATTTTAGTAATAATTTCAATACAATCGATCAGCTTGTCCGACATGCCACTTGCACAAAGTTTGTTTTTATTTGTGCAATTATTAGATATAATACAATCACCCACCTAGAAAATATATTGTTTTAAAAAAATAATCTATTTTTTGCTATAATAGATTAATTCAAAATAGTAACGAATAACATTCTGTAGCAATGTTCACTTTTACTTTGTTATAATCCTAGGAAATGACGTTTTTACCTCGTTATCTTTGGTCAATTTATTTACAAACTTCTCGAGTTCGAGTTTCAAATCCGATAAAATTTCACATTCTTTCTGCACGTGTGCTTTTGTACTATTCAGGAGTGATACAAATTCATCCTAAAAAAATTAATTTAAATAGTATAATAAATGTTTAGGATATGCATGTATATAAATGAAAATATACTTCTTCAAATATATCAAAACATAATATACAATATTGTGCAAACCTTTTTAGAATGTGGAGTATCTATTGAAGGCAGAGGACATTTCTAAGGAAATAAAATACCATTATTTTAATATAACATTGCGTTGTATATGTTTATATTTAATTTGACTGACCTCCGGAGAATTATTCGCATCAATGCGAACTTTTTGAGAAGACGTATCCTGCAACAAATTTAGAAAGAATAAATATATATTGGCGAAATAGTGATATACATATAAATAAAATTATTATGTATATTATTAAACTCATATTTATCGACAAAAATACAGAAATAAAGCAATTGTTAAATTTGTGTAGTGAGTTGTGCTAAGTCACGAGATGTATTTCATAAAATTAGAAACATATTTCTTGAATTTTATGAGTGCAGATATCATGTACACTCGCAAATAAAATATATTTAACAATTTACTTCTTTATTGTCTTATTTCTTAATTCTTGTCGTTAAGTGTATATTTGTCAAAAGTGTATCAATATATAAAAGTACAAAGTTTAATTCAAATTTACTATGTTAATTCTGTAAGCGAGGCAATCATGTTGATGTACATATCCTTGTTTTTCACAGATTTGTATAGAATACAAATTTATTAAAATATTTTAAACATATTAATAATAATAATATATAAAATTCACTGATCATAAATGGCATATAAATTTGTAAATGTATAAATTTATTAAAAATCTAAATATGTAATAATTTATTGATTTGAAAAGATCTGTCTGATTTATTTCATTATTGAATCTCATTTCATACAGATGTTAAAAAGGAAATGATAATCGAATCAGTATAAAAATTCATATTTACCTTGCTACACACATTTAATTCTAAAATACTTATCAAAAAATGTCAATTTTTGTTAAAAAATATTTAACTTTGTAAAATGCCTTAATGCAGTGATTTATATATAAATACATTTCATTTTATTTCACAACTGAATCATTGGTCTTGAACGTGTGTTGCAGGAGAACAAACGTAAGTATCTGTTACAACTCAATCTTGTAGATCGTTATCTTTACACGGAGGTGACAATTTTCTAGCAGTCTGCAGAATTTTTCTATCAATATTCTTTATGTATTTATATCGACCAGTTTGAATATTTATGCAAGGTCGAGATCGGCTCTGTAGATTATGCAATCTACTTTGAAACTTTGCATTAATCGTTGATAAACTTCGTTTGCCACAGTTTAATAGGACTCCAGAATCGTCGTGCAAAAATGCAAAATCGTTCTTTCGCTGTGTAGATATATGTAGGAGGTTCGATACAGGAAATTGCTCAGGAGATTCATGGGATGATTTCATCTTAGTGATAGTAGCGATACGATCGTTAGAATACTTGCGAGGACGGAAGGAGGGTAGGGTCTTCTACAAATGTAGAAAATTGTAAACTTACAATTAAAAATTTTACAAATATTAAAAATGTGTTGTACCTCTAAGGCCGTTTGCTTTAGTCCTTTGCGCATTTCTTTAATCAAGTCATCCTTTAAAAGATTGCCGATATTGGCATGATAATTTTGTTTTTCCAAAGCCACGATCTCCGCCGTCAGTGTATCCTTTGTTTCTACAGCTTCCTGAAAACAATAAAATATATTCATAAAAATAACAGATTATATACAGATATATATATAATTAATAGGATCAAAATAATTAGATAGATTAAACGTACATATATAAATATTTATATATGTAATATACATATAAAAATAAACTTGTATTAATAATATGATTTATACATCATAGTTATTTTTTAATATGATAAACTAACTTTTTCGAGGCGAGCCACTTTGTCCTCCAGTTGTTGTACTTTTTTACATTTCTCTTCCAGTTGCAGCTGTAGGTTAATTGTGTCGACATTGTTTTCGTAAGTATACACTATAAGCTTGGATTCAACGTCCTGGAGTTGTCGATGTAGGCTCTTGTTTTCTCTATCTTTCGCATCTAGTACACTTTCCAGAATGTCAGGTGTTAAGATAATCTGAACAGCAACATAGATTTTAAAAGACTCTCTTGATTTTCGATGTTGGGACAGGTGAGCTAAATTTGATCTTGCTTGCAAAATGTAAAGCTCAGGGCATGTTATAAATAGCAACAAAAGAAATTATTACAATGTACCAAAGTAATTGCTATTTTATATATGCTATTTTTATATATGCTACAACATGATTGCCTCTAAATTAAATCTATAGGGGGGAATCAGTACTCAAAAACCAATCCAAAATTCATTAAAATAAGTTTCCATCTGTACAATAATTATGAAAAACGTACTTACATTGCAATCTTGATCAGAAGCGAATGCCAGTGGATGACCAATAACTTGATTCGCTTGTTTAGCATGTTCTTTGAGCTTTTCACAAAAGCACTGAAGTCTAGAAACATATTTTTTTATAGTATCGTCCTTTACTGATAACTCTGTCGTAAGATCCGTTACTTTTCCTTCCAATTCCAATTGACATCTGAAAAATGTTTGTCCTTGCATATATAAATATATATGAAAACGTGGAAAAAAAAGATAATATATGTAGATAGAATAAAAATAGAATTATATTTCTGTTTGTACAAATATGATACAAAGATTTGAAACCGAAATGATAACTGTCTATCATGAATATTTAAAAAGTAATAACAATATTAAGATTTTGTACATATCTTACCTGATCATTTTTCTCTCATTTTCCTGAAGTTGTTCTATTTGCAGATTCAATGATTTTATATGATCAGTATCTGTCTGCTCCTGATATATAAAGATATATAATTGAATGAAATATCGAAATATTATTATACTTAATAAATAATAAAGATTTCTCAAAAACATAGTACTCTATCAAATGGGACTACAGGCAGTTTATTCAACACTATGTATGCATATATATATATATAATAATAATTTAATTTAATAAAGGTGTAGGGAGCTACAAAAAAACTTTCTGGCTTGTACGTGGCGAATACATGGTATAGTATCACATGCTTTTGCTTAACACATAATTCTCTGAAATTTGCCGTGCTCTATATCTAGAACAAATCTGAGCTTTTTGGCTGGATTCACGCACATATTTACCTGACTACAAATACAGCTGTAATAGTAAAAAAAAATTTCGTCATTATATGCTTCAGAATGCAAAGAATATAAGAATACAAAAGATATGTTAACGCATTAATCGATAATACGGTAGACTTACTCTTGAACTGGGATATCCTCAGGCTGAATCTCAAAGAACGTGATACCCTCGAGACTCCAAACATTCTGCCGGCGCGCGCGACGAATCACCTCCAACAATCCCCTAATGTCGCTTTGCAGATACTCTATTTTTTGTTGCAGATACTCCTCATCCTTTTCCAGCTGACTGACGCGATTCGAAAGAGTATTTAAAGTCTATAATATAGAGACATTACAATTTGATTTTATCATGAGATTACTAAGGCAAAAGGTAAATAATTTCTCTTGCCTTTTCCATAGGATCGGCTCTTGTTAAATTATCCATGACTATCTGCGACGATTGGTTTAGTTTCTCCTCTAACAGCTTAACTCTACTACACGCAGCCTGCTCTAAATCTTCCACCGTATGCACCAACATCGCATTTTGCTCCCCCAAATCCTTAATCCAGTCGCTCATCACTTGTAACTTCAACTGCAAAGTTATCTTTTGATAATGCGTCAAATGTGAATGTAATAATAGTTGTTAAGCAGTAATTTCAAACATTTAAAGACTGGACGCAGAAAGTATACGGACAGAATCGAGCGAAACCGCATGAAATTGATAATAAACGCAAACAAAGCTAGTCGCTTACGAAGACTCGGTCGGGATCGCCGCCAGATTCTCGATCGATCTTCTCGATGCGACTCTCGTACAGCTTGCGGAACTCATCGAGGATACGTAGGCCCTCGGTTTCGCCGCACGGCCCGTCGGTGCCGACGTCGGCCGCTCGACAGTCCTGAATGTCCTGATCCCGCTTAACCAACCCCGGGCCGTCACTCACGTCCGTGGAGCTCGGCAAGCTGGCGCTGACCGAGTGCATCGCTTCTCGCGAGTGTTATCACCGATTGACGACGGATTTTAAGATCTCCCTACACCTGGTTTTCCGAGAGACGAGAACTCGCTTCGAGCAGATGTCAACACACTATCTCGCCATTTTAACGGTCGCGCGACGTCGCGGGGGATAGCCGGGGAGCGGGGACGAAAAGGGTGATCCGTGATCCACGAGGACCACGAGCGACAAGCGTAATGAGAAGGGTGCACGAGGGTGACAGAGGAACCGCGGCATTCGTAAGGGCCAAAGCACATAACATGGCGTAGCGATATACGACGGTCGTAGTCCTCGACCTGACAAATCAAGATACGCCAAAGCTTGTGCGTTACTTACGTCCACGACTACGACTGTCATATGTGCTTTGGCCCTAAAGCCTAGGCTACATCTATCGTAATGTTCACCGTAAGCTCGTCGTAACGGTCGTAACGCTCGTCGTAATCGCTATCGTAAGCTCATCATATGAGTTGATTCAGCTTGAACTCTTTACAATTACGACGCTTGTCTGGACCTGTCAGCTTTTTCGACGTGCGAAGAAAAATGTGTTTGTAGATAAATTGACATAGATATACGGTTTACGACGACTTCGGGAGCTTTCCAGTACCCCTATTCTGTAACTCTTAACGATAGTGTCGTTATCGTTATGATGTCGTTGCGCAGGTATATTATATGGAAAAAAAGCTGCGTAACGACGATATAACGATACCGATACTGTCGTTAGAGTTACAGAATAGGGCTACAGCAACCGATACAAGTCGACACAAGTGTCATTTTGTCTCTATTAATCATTGCCAAAAAAGAAAGATAGAACGACGTTTGTGTCGACTTGTGTCGCTTACTGGAAAGCTCCCTTCATTGCTTACGACCACGATCAAAGCGTTACGATAGATGTAGCCTAGGCCTAATGGCCGCGTTCAGCAGATACAACTGTTGAGTTCGTCTTATCAATACTATGCGTTGATTGGTTGGTTCTAAAAGTAAGAGCCAATCATGTTCGACTGCTACTGAGCGGCTTAATCTGCTGAACGCGCTCATTGGGCGCGCGCAACAGACCAATGAGATATCAATAACACGCTCCAGTCGCTTTAAAATACATGCTCCCCGCGATATATTTGTCTTACAAAGAATAAAAAGTACGTATGTATATTATAAACTATAATTTTTATTATAAAGAGAGTGAATTTTTATACATTACGTTTACAAATTTTAATTTTTTATGCTTATAAATATTTATTAATTATATTTAAAGGTAAGAATATATATAAGGGGCTATATTTGAGTCAATTAAAGAAAAAATGGGGTGAAAAATTTTCAAGACAGAAAGGAGCTTTTCAATTTTCAGGATAGTGGGGCTTTTTGGCTTTTATCCAACTTTTTCTTCAACTGACTCAAATCTCAAATAGCCCCTCCTTACTCTTATACAGTTTTTATATTTACAAATTTCAATTTTGTAACACAGCACACTTATAAATATATCAAAATCTTGTAGGAAGAGAATTAATAAATCAACAGTAAATAAATAATTGCACATCAACTCGACGCTAACTCAAGAGTTTTTGAACCTGAATAATAGCTATAGCTCGACAAGAGGAGACAGCGGATCTGCAGTCCTCCCAGGTGTTTGAACGTTTTGAAGCAGCTGCCCAAGTGTCGAGCGAACACGGACGTGGTCTTCGCTTTGGTTGGACGCGTTACCCCAGCACAATCCCCTCCACATGCCGTAAGCATGCTGCTGAGCTGAGGTTTGTTCTTTGTAGCTGCACTGGGACTGCACTAGAACCGGACCAGTACAAGCGAGGACAGGCCAGTGCCAAGAGTGCAGGTTGCTTATAAAGAACGATATTCGTGCAGAGTGGTGCAGAGTAGTACAATATGGAGTACGAAGATTTACTGATAGATTCATCCGATGACGAAAATGTTGTAATGCCACCGATTTTAAATATTTTATTGGAAGATAATAATGGTAAGAAGTAATGTATAAATGCAGTAATACAATAATTGATAAAATTAAAATATATATGAAGTCTAACCTATTGACATATTTGATCTTTTAGAAAACAATGAATTAGTACATTTGCCAGTTTATGGACTAGTTGGAAGGGTTGGAAGGATACAGCACATCAAAGTTGTTAACTATATAGAAAATATAGTTAGAAATTATATAGCGAGAGATTTTCTGATGCATTTTCGATTATCAAGAGCCGTAGCATATGAGCTCATAAATCAGTTCGAAGTATCCGATATATTTATCGAAATATCAAGTATGTGTATGTTTATATATATATATATATATATATATATATATATATATATATATACATTTATATAGAACCTTTCCTGTATAATTGTCAAAAAACACTCTTATATATTAAGTGCCAAAAATCACTCCCTACATCATGAAATATATTTACAATTAAATAGATTATAAAGATTGATAATATAGCATTGATTAAAGTACAATCAAAGGAAAAAGAGATCTATTCTCTGTAGTTGTATTATACAAATTAAAATAAATATATAATTAAACATTTATTGAAAGAAAAAGTGCAATGATGAAAGTACAAAGAATTCACTCGAAACCAGAGCCAATTCCGATTATTGTATAGTTTAATTTTAAAACATTATATATGTATAAAAAAGATATATTTTATGTAAACCTATGCTAATTTTTCAGATCATGCAGGAAATTTAAAAATAACTGCAGAGAAACATATCCTGTGTTATTTGTGGTTTGTTGGCCATGAGAGTGCATCTTATCGAGATGTAGCAGATCGATTCGGTGTTACTATTAGTTGTTTACATACTATAATTACGAGAGTTACACAGTTTATTATGACATTAGCCCCAAATGTTATAAGATATCCGACAGCCGTCGAGAAAGAAGAAAGTGCTACATATTTTCTACAAGAGAAAGGATTTCCTGGTGTTATAGGTAAAACATTTATGTGTTTCTTTATATATATTTTGTATACAATTTTTTTCTTATATATTATTGTTTCTTTTTAAGGGGCCATAGATGGATCTCATATAAGAATCGATAAACCAATGGAGGATCCTGATTCTTATATCAACAGGAAATCTTATTTTTCTATACATATGCAAGGAACAGTGAACCACAAAATGAAATTTATTGACGTGTTTATTGGATATCCAGGCTCCGTTCATGACGCTAGAGTGTTAAAAAATTCAACAATATATGCAGATTTACGGCAACTTTGCGGAGGTAAACTGAAAATAAAAATAAGCAGAAAATCAGTTTAAAGATGAGATTACATACATCCGACAACGACTTGTCGAATTGGCTGTGAGATAAAAAATTTCTCAAGTCTAGAAACTTTCTATCTTGCAGCCTATCGCTACGTCCAACAATGTCATTGTCGGATGTAAGAAATCTCAGCCTTACAACACAATGTATGTTGTATGTATGTATGTACATTGCTGAAAAGCAGCCACAATGATTGCGGTCATTGTAGAGAAGCTTTAATGTATTTATTGCATTGTTAATGTATTTAATGTATTATTACCATTAATATTTTTTATTATTTAATATTTATTTTTTATTCATAATATTACCAAAAATATTATTTTTTTAGATAATTATATTCTATTAGGAGATAGTGCGTATCCTTGCTTATCACAACTAATTGTGCCCTATAAGGATAATGGCCACTTAACTCGACGTCAAAGAACCTTTAATCAAAAATTAAGTTCTTCGAGAGTAATAATTGAAAATGCATTTGGCTGTTTAAAACAACGATTTCGTCAATTATATCATTTCAAGTTAAGAGATATTGTACGGATGGTACATGTTATTCATGCATGTTGTGTGTTACATAATATAGCAAATGCACAAGATTTACAATTTTTCGAAGATGCCATAGATGATCAAGGACCAGACATTGCAGCACAAAACCAACAAGTAATTGATAATCTACCAAGAGAATATGAAACGAATACACAAAAACGAGATGAAATATGTCTTCAAATAACTCGAGGATAAGAATTAAGAATAACTTTGTATCAATGTATTATATATATATATATATATATATAAATTTACATGTAAATTTATAATAAATGTGTAATTCATATATAATTAAAGAGAGAGGATGAAATTATAAAAAATATTTGGTAATAAAATGTATCTATATTTATTTGTAATAAAACAAACATAAAATTACATATCTTGTAATTATTGATCCTCTGATCCTTTGAATAATTATTAATCATTATTAACCAAAATAAAAACATATAATCACAGTTACGTATCAAGTGTGTTTTTATCGCTGAACTTACTTTTACATTGCAGTTCACACTTGTAGTTAAAAAAAAATACAAATGTTAATGTAACTTTTAAACTAAAACAAACATAAAATTACATATCTTGTAATTATTAATCCTCTGAATAATTATTAATCATATTAACCAAAATAAAAACATAACATAATCACAGTCATGTATCAAGTGTGTTTTTATCACTAAACTTACTTTTACATTGTAGTTCACACTTGTAATTAAAAAAAATGTTAATGTAACTTAAAAATAAAAATAAATACAATAAAAATAATTGTAAAATTATTTCCACGCAATATAGCTTTAAAGTTTTTTACTTTTTTCAGAAAGAAGTTCATTCAGTAATTCATTTCTTTCTGCTCTTAATTTGTTAGCAATTGTCATTTCCTCCTGTACTTTGATCATATGTTGTTCATATGCTAATCTTAATTTACTATGTTCTTCTAGTATTTGTTTTTGTATTTCATGCCTCTTTTTATTTTCTGCTTCTATTTCACTTCTTAGATCTTGAATACTTTGTTCATACATGTGCAAAGCTTTTGCTGTTGTTCCCATTTGCTTCTTATGACCTTTTGTCTGTAATATTTACATTTTAAAAATATTTTAAATGTAAATAAAGATATGGGTCCAATACATATTTTTTTACTTACTACATTATTATGGTTCGTGTCACTCCGTACCGTTTCTTGAGATGTTGAGGATTC
>NW_020216870.1:165495-172513 GCF_003070985.1 Temnothorax curvispinosus | reverse complement strand
TTGAACACTTTTTTCTTTATATAAAGATAAAAATAATTTGATACTGGCATCTGACCATGAGTGTGTTTGATTTCTGTTTTCCTCTCTTCTTATTTCATCTTCATTGTTTATTATTTCACTAACTTGTCTTTCAGTGACATTTTCAACATTATTTTCAGTAAAATCTGTACTATTTTCTTCATTGTTTCGTACATCATCATGTAATGGTATTAATATGTTTTTATTGTCAACTGTACAGTTAAGTGTGTCACAAGAGAAATCAAGATCTTTGTACGAAATTGCAAACTGTAATCCTCCTACACACAAATACAAAGTATATTATTAAATATTTTACATATGGTTTATGTGACAATTAGGGTCGGTTTTTTCAACTTTTTGGTAAGCAAGAAATTGAAAAAAGTGACCTTATAGTTATTGATACGGTAATTGTTAAATATCTCTTGAATCTGTCTGTAAAATTATTTTTACGTATATCTATTATTACCTTCAGTATAACATGTTACGTTTCCATTCGCATCTACTAGGATATTCCCTCTCTCATCTTTCTGTATTCTTCCAATTTCATTGTCCATTGTCTTGTTTGATCTTGTTTATTATAAAATGATTGCTTCTAATAATTTTAGGTTATTGTGTACTACACTGACTGCAACTGACTGCACCAGACTGCACTGCACTGGTTGTACTACCTCCGGACCCAGTGCAATCAGTACAGTGAACTGTTGCACTAGTTCTCTTGCACTGTTACTAAGAACGGCAACATTTTTACCAATTCTGCTACAAAGAACGCTTCAGTGTACACTTTTTGAAC
Organism: Temnothorax curvispinosus; assembly: GCF_003070985.1. Taxonomy (NCBI): domain Eukaryota; kingdom Metazoa; phylum Arthropoda; class Insecta; order Hymenoptera; family Formicidae; genus Temnothorax; species Temnothorax curvispinosus. The sequence continues at coordinate 171,705 of NW_020216870.1, read as the reverse complement.
TAGTACAGCCAGTTCAGCTACAAAGAACAAACCTCTGCTCCATCTCCGTCAGCTCCGTGCTCCGGCTTTGTCTGCAGTCTGGTATCACCGCGGGGAGGTGCGCAGGGCCGTGGATCGCGGACATCGCGCCCATCGCGGTTCGTTTCGTCGCAGACGTCGCAGTTCGTGGAGCGCGTTCGCGGCGGTGCCCGAGACTCCGAGGTACGAGCCGGATAGACGCGCGACCGCGATGAGGATGGGATTGCCGCCGTGCGGCCGACAATGAATCGCGCTGCGAGTCGCGACCGTGGCCGACCGCGTAGCTCAGGCTGCTCAGGTGCGATCGTAGAGCCGGAAACGGAGTTGACCGGCGCGAACGCGGCACCGAGGCGTCACCGCCTCGTTCTCTGACGATCGCGGGACGAACGTCGGTCCTCCCCGAAGGGAAAGAGAAAGAGAGAGAGAGAGAGAGAGAGAGTGTGTGTGTGTGTGTGTGTGTAAGAGAAAGAGAGGGAGGCGAGGGAGATAGAGAGGGAGAGGGAGGGAGAGAACGAGACGCGAGGACTGCGAGGAGGTCCTCGTCGCGCGAGAGCCGTTGCTTTTTTTGGTCGAGCGTCGCCGACATGAGCCAGACGAGCCGCGGGCGAGCGAGTCGCGTCACCAGTCGCGCGAACGGCTGCCGCCCCGTCAGCTGATCGTTCATCGCACAACGAAATGTGAGGTAGCGAGCGTTACCTCTACACCTATCTCTACCTATCTACCTGTCTACTTACCTTATAACTATACCTAAACGTCAAGCCAGAGGACGTCGTGCTTGCTGCCGCGCGCATCGCGGTTCCGATTTACGCCCGGCCCGCGGTCCCCCCGCCCTCCTCCCGCGTGCGAACTGTGAGACTAACAGCGTGACCGCGCGCGCGAAGTGCGGGAAGCGGGGAGCACACTGGCAACCGGTTAGAGTTTACATGGGAACATGGGGAACAAGAATAGCTGTTGCGTCTACTCCAGTCCGCAGGTCGGGCGCAAGGAAGGCGGGGCGAAGATACGGCCCGAGTGCAACTCGCGCCTGGGCCCGGGCCTGGAGGAGCACCTGCCGGAGGGTGGGATTAGCGTAAATAATTTGCAACATATCAGTGAACGCGAGCCGGAGGACTGGGACTCCGATCCGTCGTTGCACCCGTGCGCGGGAACTATCTTCATGGAGCGTTCCAAGAAGTCTATCGAGAGTGAGTAATACCCAGGGAATGGGCGCAGCAGGCTAGTCTTTAATAAACGGGCATGTATTTGATCGCCTCCCGGTCTCTTCTTTTTCCAGATGGCATGGTGAGGAAGAAGAGTCAACATCAAATAGCGGACACAAGGCCTTTGAAGAAGAGTAGCAGCTGCAGTACAATATATTTAGACGACAGCACGGTTTCACAACCTAACTTGAAAAATACCGTCAAATGCGTTGCCTTAGCCGTTTATTACCATATTAAGAATAGAACGTCGCAGCGACAGATCGATATATTTGATGAGAAACTGCATCCATTAACGGTACTAATATCAAAGAGATACGACGTTGTGCATTAGCTGCCTTCATAAACCACTCATCTATTTCTGTATTTTCGCATCTCTTCTCTATATGCTCATTTAATACCAATCGAATTGATTGCTATAGATCAGACAAATCTTAAGATTTTTTCTTACACGATACTTACATCATACTTGAACAGTAAATCTGTCTTTCAGAGGGACGGTGTTTCGGAGGATTATGACAAGCATAATCCGGAGCATAAGCAAATATATAAATTTATAAGGACTCTGTTTAATGCCGCTCAGCTCACTGCTGAATGTGCCATCATAACGTTGGTTTATCTCGAACGCCTACTTACTTACGCGGAGATAGACATAACACCGGCTAACTGGAAACGTATAGTGCTGGGAGCTATTTTATTGGCGTCCAAAGTTTGGGATGATCAGGCGGTGTGGAACGTGGATTACTGCCAAATCCTGAAAGACATCACCGTGGAGGATATGTAAGTTTTTTTTTCAATTACATTTTAGATTATTGCACTTGCTCGTTTTATGAAACTAAAACAAACTGAAGCCCTGAAAGATACGAGTGGAAGTTTGAGATGCTACTATTAACCATATCAATCGAATAAATTTATAACTTCTAACTAGGAACGAATTAGAGAGGCAATTTCTGGAGATGCTGCAATTCAACATAAATGTTCCTTCGAGTGTATATGCCAAATATTACTTCGATCTTCGTACACTTGCGGAAGCGAACGAATTAACATTCCTTAGCGAGCCACTTAGCAAGGAGAAGGCGCAGAAGCTAGAAGCTATGTCCAGAGTTTACGAAGATAAGGTCACAGCCGAGGCTCTACGTACCGGTATTAAAAAGTGGTCCAGCTTAGACAATGTATGCATAGGCGGACCTAGACGTAGCATTGCTATTTTATCTTAAACATATGCACGGATGTAAAAACGGATCTAAACGCAGAGACGCAAACGTTACTGCTCAGATTTTAAATAAAGGTACGTGAAACTTTGTAAAGACATTGTTACCGATCAATTTTAATGATTTTTGAAAGAGATCGTTTGGATTATACCAAACATTTGTGTTACATCTTTGTTTAATTATTGTGGAATATTTGATGTATTATATACATCTCTTGGCAAACTGTTTTTATATATTGTCTAAACTAGATGTAAAAATATCGCATATATACCGTAATGTACGACTAAGTTGTATCATATTTCCGTCGCAAGTATGGTTTGCAATAACAATCTTAAATCTAACAATTATATATGTACTCTAAAATGTAGACGTTTCTCAATTTATTATAATTTCCAACCTTAAATCTAACCGTTATATGTGTACTCTAAAATTTAGACGTTTCTCAATTTATTATAATTTCCAATGCGTTATTCTAGTTGTCTTCATTAAAGAATCGTGAGGTGATCCGATAGAGAAAAATTTCAGATTGGTCTTCTTTCTAGATACAATTCCCATTTCCAAATTCTAGATTCACTTTGATTAACCGTGTTATACCGCTAATTACGGAAAACTATAAATATTAATCTTATTTGGCAATAAATGTCAATATATTTCTGTTGATTGTGCAAAGATTCTACTGTCTGGGACCTTAAAATGTGGATATAACAAAGCATACGAGAATGTGAGGCGTACTGACGAAACAAAGGGTGAGAAAGAAAATGTTTTAGTCGTAGCATTATCTGTACTGTCCTTATGGGAGAAAATAACTTGTGATATATATTAGTCAACTGTTCATTATCCAAAGCATTTTATATATTGACTGAATTTAATAAGAATCAAACTTACGGCTGATTTACTAATAACATTCTAAAAAGCGAAAATGTATACAGCACGCTTCAAATTAAAGATCATTGATATTTGTTAATAAACGCTACGTAATTTATCAAGATAATCCAATTAGAAATTTGTAAGCCAAAGTTGTAATGCATGTCACTTGATATGTCCAAATTATTTTTTAAGTATATTAATATATTTCTTTGATTTGCCTAACTTCTCACTGTCGTGTACATCGAAAGTTTATTATATGAGAGAGAAATTATCATGGATTTAGAAAATGAATTATATACGTTTTTTTAATATATAATATTCCTATGTACTTTCTTTTGATATGTTTCTATAAGTACACACGTTTATTTGTTTTCATTATTTTGATTTAGAATTATTGCTATTATTATTAGAGTTTCCTTTAATGACAAATGTACAGCATAACAATTTATTTAAAAAAGTTTTTGACACTTAATTCGATATATCGGATTTGATAAATGATTTATGTATATTGAATAATGGTACATAGTGAGAACACCATTTACAATAAGTATATTATAACGTAAATATTAGCAAATCAGCCTTTGTAGCTTATTAAGAATGAAGGGCACGATTAAATTAGTCTGAATAATTGCTTTTATATGGCGTTACTTCCATGGATTTATAATTTTAGATAATGCGCGCGATAAGGATAAGCCATGATATCAGGGTTGCATCTTTTTTCTCTTATAAGATTACTCAGTCTTGCAAGGTTATTCACATTATTAATGATGGAACTTCACTTATAATTAATTTATTTTAACAGGATTATTGAAGTTAACACAATTTCAAATCCACATTTGTTTGTTCTTTTCATTATGTAATACGTATTACTTTTAGATGCTTTACAGAGATGTGTCGAATATTCATCAGCCTTTAATATAATAGGAAATTATGAAGTGATCACATTTTTATGGCCATAAAATTTCTATAAATACTACTATAAAATATTTAAATCGGACAGCTATGTAAAGTATATGCGTTTCGTATAGCATGCAATTAAATCTTCCAAAGATCATCGAGGAACACGCTCACTAAAAAAAAAAGAAAAAAGAACTTAGAGGTTGTATCATATTCACATTTTACTGTATAACAAGGTCAAATTGAAATACCATTAATATAACGTGTACCATATATATTACTAATTGACTTATATATGATATAATTTAATATTTTGTACCTACCAATTAGAACTTAAAAATATAAGATAGTCTTATTGTATGACTGGTTGTACGTCTATAAGAATTAAAGAGTGTAATCTGAAGTTCCATTGGATTTTCAGAATGCCCGTTACGGAGGAAGAGTAATTGCGATTTATTATTATTTTTATATTTTATTACACGAAAGTCAGAGTATTGTAACGGTCGAATTTATAATATAGAGCGGCTGCAAAGCCCGATGTATGCGAGAGGAAACGAAACGAACTACGTACGTTCTCAGCTTTTAATGCATTTGTATAGTATATACCGGATGATAAGAGCATGATGTAACGTATTTGCAATTTCTGTCCATATTGCAATTTTTTATTTCGCCTGTCCGATAAATAAAAATATATTTTTACTGCATTACTATATCATAGGTAACTACATACATACGTGCTATGTATGCTGCGAAAGTGTTTATACAACTTTACAGAGCAATTAATACACCGTGCGATGCCAAAATGTTGTTAAAATTATATTGTATAGACTATTGCACACACACACATACACACACACAGGAAGAATGTGTACTGCACTGCGATTTCCAGTTCGTTTTTATCTCTGTTCTAATTTTCTGATAAAAACTAGATCTTTATAGATTTTCACGCGCATGACTATTTTTATAAATAGATATTCATTATAAAGACAATCTTCGAGTCTTATTGCGTCCTGTAAATAAATTGCCGAATTCGTGTAAGATTCGTAAACGTGTGTATCATAAATCGTACCACTTTGTTAGTAGTTACCCGAGCACTAAAAAAAAAACCGCTTGAAGGTGATATTTCATAGGGTCGCCTTTAAGTCTTCCATCCTCTAGCGTCTGTATAGAGTCCTACAATACTTCAACTCCATGTAATAAGTATTATGTTTAACATATTATGAGACCGATGCTTTTACGATACGAATTTGTGATAAATAGATATACCAATACATTATAATATCGTTTTGTACATATATATATATAGATATATAAATATCTGCATAAAACACGCCTGTATCTATTTTCATTGTAAATTTTATTGTCCGATTACAAAGGCAGATATTATAAGGCTATGAAATTTATACTCTGTCACATCTTTCACGTTTACTAAAAAAAAAAAAAAAAAAAGGAAAGAACAGATAACTAGGAGTCTCTCTTCTCCCTACATTTTGCCCGATATTAAAAGAATGGATGCTTCCGCTTAAACACATACCGCTTTCATATGATTATCGCGTACGAAGTAGCAATATTCCTTGGGAATGTAAAGCACAAGTCGTTCGCGTTTTCAGCACTCCTTTTTAACACTACATCTTATCCGAAGAATCGCGATTGGAAGCATAGAAAGCGGTATGTGCGTGCGTACGTATGACAGTAAGATGTATAAAACGTGTGCTTCTTTTTTCGCAAAGAAATTATTATTGATAACGATTATACACAGAAATACAATTACGTGTTATTCGACTATGTATACAATGGTTGTATCGAAACGATGATTGTATACACAAGCGAAGTCATTCTCATCTTTCCGAAAAGCGCCAAATTTCTAAAAAAAAAGAACGCAACTTTTTACAAAAATAAATTGTGCCTGAAATAATTTACTTAACCGACATGATTATTTGCATTTGTATATATATATCCTATGCCAAAACTTTTAATATATATATATATATATATATATATATATATATATATATATATAT